>NW_025549113.1:0-7385 GCF_905237065.1 Salmo salar | reverse complement strand
CTCTCTCTCTCTCTCTCTCTGTCTCTCTCTGTCTCTCTCTCTCTCTCTCTCTCTCTGTCTCTCTGTCTCTCTCTCTCTCTCTCTCTCTCTCTCTCTCTGTCTCTCTCTCTCTCTCTCTCTCTCTCTCTCTCTCTCTCTCTCTCTCTCTCTCTCTCTCTCTCTCTATCTCTCTCTCTCTCTGTCTCTCTCTCTCTGTCTCTCTCTCTCTCTCTCTCTCTCTCTCTGTCTCTCTCTCAATTCAATTCAATTCAATTCAATTCGCTTTATTGGCATGACGTAACAATATACATATTGCCAAAGCTTATTTTGTATATTTACAATATAAAAATAAATAAAAATGAGAATCAAATATTGTCAACGGGACAACAGTAACAACAATAACCAAGGGTCAAAATAACCAACACATTGAACAATAACAATAATCATACAGTAGAGGACATGTGCAGGTTTATTGGTCTGTCAGACACTGTCCCTCAACTTATAGCAGGCAGCAATGTAGTGCGCTGCCAACCCACAGCTCTCTGCGTCCTCCCCCAACAGGACGGGTAGCCTATCCTCATCAGAGAGGTCTGTGAAACCTTGAATAAGGGTTTCAAATTTGGGGAAATGACACTCTCTAATTGTTTTATATTTTTGACATTTTGTCAGGAAATGCAGCTCCGTCTCAGGTTCTGCTGTGGTGCAGTGGTTGCACAGCCTTTCCTCTACAGGGAGCCAGGTTTTCCTGTGTCTACCCTTTTCAATGGCAAGGCTGTGCTCACTGAGCCTGTACTTTGTCAAGGTTTTTCTAAGGTTTTCATCAGTAACCATGGTCAAATATTTAGCCATAGTGTACTGTCGATTTAGGGCCAGATAGCACTGCATTTTGCTTTGTGTTTGTGCTTGTGTTTCCCAATAAGCAATGTAGTTTTGTTTTGACTGTGTTGTAATTTGGTTTATTCTGATTGATTGGATGTTCTGGTCTGAGGCTTGTGTGTTAGTAGAACAGGTTTGTGAACTCAGCCCCAGGACCAGCTGGATGAGGGGACTCTTTTCTTTGCTCAGCTCTTGGCATTGCAGGGCTTGGTAATGATATGAGAGGGGGTCACTGTATTTTAGATGTTTCCAAAACTTAATTGCTCTTTTTGAGTTTTTATTATTAGTGATATTGGCCTAATTCTGCCCTGCATGCATTGTTTGTAGTTTTCCTCTGGACACGTAGGAGAATCTTACAGAACTCTGCATGTAGGGTTTCAATGGGGTGTTTGTCCCATTTGATGAAATCTTGTTTTGCAAGTGGACCCCACACCTCGCTGCCATAAAGTGCAATTGGTTCAATGACATATTCAATTAGTTTTAGCCAAATTTTAATAGGTATTTCAATTTGAATTTGCTTTTTAATGGCGTAGAATGCCCTGCATGCTTTCTCTCTCAGTTCATTCACTGCCTCATTAAGGTGTCCAGTTGAGCTTATTTTTAAACCTAAGTAATTGTAGTGTGTACAGTACTCTATATATTTTGTACCAATTGAGAACTTTGGTCTAATTCCCTGAGATCTGGATCTTCTCTGGAAAATCATTATTTTAGTCTTTTTGGGGTTTACTGCCAGGGCCCAGGTCTGGCAGTACTGCTCTAGCAGGTCCAGGCTCTGCTGTAGGCCATGTGCTGTGGGGGTTTACTGACAGGGCCCAGGTCTGGCAGTACCGCTCTAGCAGGTCCAGGTTCTGCTGTAGGCCAGGTGATGTGGGGGTTTACTGCCAGGGCCCAGGTCTGGCAGTACTGCTCTAGCAGGTCCAGGCTCTGCTGTAGGCCAGGTGCTGTCACCCGACAGTAGGCATAGGTCATCTGCGAAGAGTAGGCATTTAACTTCTGAATTGTGGAGACTAACACCAGGGGCTGAGGATTTTTCTAGAATAGTGGCCAATTCGTTAATGTAAATATTGAATAGTGCAGGGCTCAGATTGCAACCCTGACGAAGGCCCCGCCCCTGGTTAAAGAATTCTGTTCTTTTCTTACCAATTTTAATGCTGCACATATTGCCAGTATACATTGATTTAATTATGTCATATGTTTTTCCCCCTACACCACTTTCAATAACTTTGTAGAACAGTCCTGTATGCCAAATAGAATCAAATGCTTTTTGGAAGTCGATAAAGCAAGCGTATATTTTGGTATTATTTTGGTGGACATGTTTATCTATCAGGGTGTGTAAGGTGTAAATATGATCAGTTGTGCGATGTTTTGGTATAAATCCAATTTGGCTTTTACTCAAGACATTGTGCTTATTAAGGAAGTTTAGAACTCTAACATTGATGATACTACAGAAAACCTTCCCCAAGTTACTGTTCACACAAATGCCTCTGTAATTGTTAGGGTCAAATTTGTCTCCGTTCTTAAAGATTGGGGTTATGAGTCCTTGATTCCAGATGTCAGGGAAATAACCTACACTCAGGATCAAATTAAACAGTTTTAATATAGCCAATTGAAATTTTGCACTAGTGAGTTTGAGCATCTCATTTAGGATGCCATCAGGTCCGCGTGCTTTTTTAAATTTGAGGGCCTGAAGTTTCTTATAGAGCTCCTGGTCAGTAATTGGGGAGTCCAATGGGTTTTGATTGTCCTTTATAGCTTTTTCTAATCCATTCAACTTCTCATGGATTTGGCGTTGTTCTGCGTTTGTGTCAATTTGAACGGTGTTGTAGAGTGTTTTGAAATGGGTCGTCCATACGTCACCATTTTGTATTGCTAATTCCTCTTGTTTAGATTTTTTAGTTTTTTCCAATTTTGCCAAAAGTTGTTTGTGTTTATGGACTCCTCAATTAGTGTCAGCTGCTTGCTGTTGTACTGTGCTTTTTTGGTTCTGAGTGTACGTTTATAGAGTTTTAAAGTCTCACAGTAATGAAGGCGTAGTTCACCATTATTTGGGTCTCTGTGCTTTTGGTTGGATAGTGTTCTAAGGTTTTTCCTTATAATTTTACAATCTGCATCAAACCAGTTGTCATCTGCGATTTTTTAGTTTTGTTTTTTATCAATTTCAATTGTGCTTCTTTTGCCGTTTGCCTGAATATATAGTTGATGTTTCGTACTGCTAGATTGATGCCTTCTTTACTGTGAGTGAATGTGGTATCCAGAAAGTTATCTAAGAGTGTTTGGATATTTTGGTTCCAGGTTGCTTTCTGGTATTCTTCTGTGCTGTTTTGGGCCCATCTGTATGAATTTCTGATGTTGTACAGCTTACTGGGCTGTGAATGTGTGGTTGTTTCCATGTCTGTTCTTTTGAGGAACAACGTAATTTGGCTGTGATCAGACAGAGGTGTTAGTGGCTTGACAGTGAATGAGCTGAGAGAGAAAGGGTCCATGTCTGTGATCATATAGTCTACTGTACTGTGGCCAAGAGGTGAGCAGTAGGTGAATCTCCCCAAAGAGTCCCCCCGTAACCTACCATTTACAAAGTACAGACCCAGGCTTCTACAGAGCTGCAAAAGATCCCTTCCGTTTTTGTTGACGGTGCCGTCACTGTTGTTTCTATGGGGGAGAATAAGACAGTTAGAAACAGTATGGCCTGTAATAAAGCTGTCCCCTCGTGTGCTCGTTAGATCAGGTAGTGTTCCTGTGCGCGCATTTGTGTCCCCACAGATGAGCACATTTCCCTGGGCCTGGAAATGGCACGTCTCTTCCTCAAGGGTGGGGAAGATCTCCTCTGAGTAATATGGGGATTCTGAGGGGGGGATATCTCCTCTGAGTAATATGGGGATTCTGAGGGGGGAATATCTCCTCTGAGTAATATGGGGATTCTGAGGGGGGAATATCTCCTCTGAGTAATATGGGGATTCTGAGGGGGGAATATCTCCTCTGAGTAATATGGGGATTCTGAGGGGGGGGGAGATCTCCTCTGAGTAATATGGGGATTCTGAGGGGGGGAAATATATTGCACAAAGGAACACATCTTTTTCTGTCAGTACAAGTTCTTTTTTTAGTTTTAACCAAATGTGGTATTTGCCAATTTTGAGGGGATCAATTAGATTTTGTAGTTCGGATTTGTACCAAATGATCAATCCTCCAGAGTCTCTGCCTCTATTGACAGAGCTGTGTTTCTGTGACGGCACAATGACCTCTCTGTAGCCTGTGGGACAGTGAGTGACAACGTCAGCCTTACACCATGTCTCCTGCAGAATGATGACATCAACATCTTTAAGATTTTTGTTGAACTCCAGTGCTAAACTCTTCAGACCAAAGGTTGATGAGTTTAGGCCCTGGATGTTCCACATGCTAACTGATAGTGATTTCATGTTGCAAAAAGAAAGAATAGCAGTCAGAAACACAGTAACTATTAACTAATAAGTTGTTAAGAGTGAGAAACAGGATATCAGCTAACATTTATTCTGTTATTCTGTTAAATATTCCTATTCATTGAACAAGTAAATTCTAGTACAATAGGTGTGTGTGTGTGTGTGTGTATGCGTCCGTGTGTGTTTAGTGCAGTTTAGTGCAGATGTATTGGAGGAGCTGTTTAATCTCACTTAATCCTACAGGGTTCTCCTGTCCTCTGACGACCTCCGCGTAGCTGCGCTGGTCCTGCTGTTGGGCCCTGTGAGGTGGAGGGGGGCCAGGTCTGGGCCGTGTGACTTCCTCTCTGGTCGGGTAGGGGTGGTGGTCTGGTGCGGGATAATAGGCTGGGCCCGGTCTGGTCTGGCTAAGCCGATGGAAGTGGTGATGCTCTGGGGGTGGGTGGGGCCTGTGGGGTGCACTGGGTCTGGTGTGGCGTTGAAGGGGCCTGGGGCTCCTTGGTGGTGCAGTGGTCTGGTAGGGGTCTCTGGGTGGTCCTCTGTCCAGTACAGCATGGGGTGTTTGTCTACCAAGTGCCACGTCCTTTAGAGACTTGGCAAACATCCCTACTGTCTGCTTCCTCAGGTGGGAGTGGTCGTGTAGATGCTCTGGGGTGATTGTTGGGTGGTGAGCAACGTGTACGTTCGGGAGTAGGCCACACCCTCTGGTGATGTCAGCGTTGACTTTCTGAATAGTACGGGGATGAAAGTCTTTGCGGGGCAGCAGAGTGGAGATGGTGATGTGGGAGTTGGGGAACAACTCAGAGGCCCTCTCTGCTACTCTGTTGACCAGGCTGCCTACTCTCTCCTGTTCCTCTCGCAGGTTGTTGGTGCCGGTGTGAATAATAATGTGGCCTGGTGTGCCAAAGTCAGGCTGGGACAGGATGTGGAGTGCATCCTGTGTTTTTGGGCACCATATTTTGCACACCTTGTGTTGGGGGAAGAGTTTATCTTCTTGGATGAATTTCCCATTTGAGTCAATGAGGATGGCCACCTCAGAGGGTTTTGCCAGATTAGTGTGTTTACGGTCTGGGGCTGGAGTACACAGGGCCTGTGTACATGGAGGGGGGTGTGGGGGGTGTGTCAGGGGGGGGCAGAGAGCTTCTCTCTGTAGTAGGGGTCTCTATTTGGGCCTCTTTGTTGACTGGGGGTGTGGGTAGAGTGTTGTCGGTATGGGGGGGGATTGTGGGTAAAGGTGGGTCAGTGGGGTTGTTAGGGGTGGTGAGGGGCTGCAGCTTCTCTCTGGGAGTCTCTACAGTCTGTTCTCTGTGCTGTAGCACCCTCTTGATGACAGACAACTCCTTTGCCATCTCCTCCTTTACCTGCACTAGCTCTCTCCTCATGGTGGCCTTTACCTCCTCAAGAGCTGTGGTAAGACTCTCTCCTCATGGTGACCTTTACCTCCTCAAGAGCTGTGGTAAGGCTCTCTCCTCATGGTGACCTTTACCTCCTCAAGAGCTGTGGTAAGGCTCTCTCTCAGCTCCTGGACAGAGTTCTTCAGCTGGGTCCTGCACTGGTTGATCTGGTCCTGTAGAAGCTCTGTGTCTGGGCTGGTGGTGGTGTAGCTGGGGGGCTGCTCCTTCAGCTCAGTAACCCATACCTCTAACACAGCCAGCCTGTCTCTCAACAGGCTGATAGTAGTGTGGTCTTGGCTCTGGTGGTTGTAGGCAGGCAGGGGGGAGGATAGTCCTGCTGTTGGGGTGCCTGAGGTGAGGGGAGAGGTCGGGGTGCTGTCCTTGTCTTTTTTGCTATCTGCTATCTTCCTTAGAGTGGGGAAGTCCTGCACAACAGAGCTGAGTGCAGCCTCACTGCCCTGGACCATGATAGTGCCGTTCTGATACATGTTTACCGTCAGAAACCTGTTTTCCTGGTCCTTATCGCTGTCCTCAAAAATGTGGATTTGCCTTCCCTTGCAGATGCCTTTCTTCGTGGTATAGCTGAAATGCCTGGTTACAGCTGTATGCCAGGCAGTAGTGTGGTCTGTGTAAAATAACAGGTTTGTAACAGTCCCGTTTTGTGAGCAGTCGGCGAACAAAGTTTCTGGGTTCTCCCTCAGAATTCTGTGTTTAAAGTTGATTCTTCCCTTCTCTGATTTGATTTCTGCTGGGTATTCAAAAAACAACGGCGAAAATCTCTCAGTCTCTGCCGTTGCTGTCGCTGCTAGCGCTGCCTCAGTGGCCATGTTGCTATGGTTACCACCAGTAAACGGTTAGAGCTAGACGATAAGGTAGCTGACAGATTTGAATTTGGCTAGCTACCACGATGAAGATTGGTCTTTTAACTCACTCTGTCAATCTTTTCCTCCTGTGTTGATCTTCAGTTGTACAATTTGATTACCTATACATTTTTTGCTAATTTAGTCGTGTTAATCTCGCTCTTAACAACCAAAAAGTTATAACAAGTCAGGAGCTGTTCTTCTGCATGACTTCTCTCTCTCTCTCTCTCTGTCTCTCTGTCTCTCTATCTCTCTCTCTCTCTCTCTCTCTCTCTGTCTCTCTCTCTCTCTCTCTCTCTCTCTCTCTCTCTCTCTCTCTCTCTCTCTCTCTCTCTCTCTCTCTCTCTCCCTCTCTCCCTCTCTCTCTCTCTCTCTCTCTCTCTCTCCTCTCTCTGTCTCTCTCTCTCTGTCTCTCTCTCTCTCTCTCTGTCTCTCTCTGTCTCTCTCTCTCTCTCTCTCTCTCTGTCTCTCTGTCTCTCTATCTCTCTCTCTCTCTCTCTCTCTGTCTCTCTCTCTCTCTCTCTCTCTCTCTCTCTCTCTCTCTCTCTCCCTCTCTCCCTCTCTCCCCTCTCTCTCTCTCTCTCTCCTCTCTCTCTCTCTCTCTCTCTCTCTCTCTCTCTCTCTCTCTCTCTCTCTCTCTCTCTGTTAATAGAAACATTTACATCTTACTAAGAGTTGGCAGGTGTGACCCACGGCGTTGTGGAGAGCAGACGCATGCCAGGCATCATTAGGCGCTGTGCCAAGCCACTTGGCTGCCAGCCTCTTCCTCCTCCTCCTCCTCCTCCTCCTCCTCCTCCTCCTCCTCCTCCCGAGCTGCTCTGTTCTGGAGAGGGAGAGGGAGAGACGGACTGGTTCTGAGAGGGACT
>NW_025549112.1:17500-35000 GCF_905237065.1 Salmo salar | reverse complement strand
GCCCGCCCATTCCCCAGACCTGAATCCAATTGAGCACATCTGGGACATCATGTCTCGCTCCATCCACCAATGCCACGTTGCACCACAGACTGTCCAGGAGTTGGCGGATGCTTTAGTCCAGGTCTGGGAGGAGATCCCTCAGGAGACCATCCGCCACCTCATCAGGAGCATGCCCAGGCGTTGTAGGGAGGTCATACAGGCACATGGAGGCCACACACACTACTGAGCCTCATTTTGACTTGTTTTAAGGACATTACATCGAAGTTGGATCAGCCTGTAGTGTGATTTTCCACTTTAATTTTGAGTGTGACTCCAAATCCAGACCTCCATGGGTTGATAAATTGGATTTCCATTGATTATTTTTGTGTGATTTTGTTGTCAGCACATTCAACTATGTAAAGAAAAAAGTATTTAATAAGATTATTTCTTTCATTCAGATCTAGGATGTGTTGTTTAAGTGTTCCCTTCATTTTTTTGAGCAGTGTGTTCTGTTGGTTCAGGTGGCACCTCTCTCATGGTGTACCCAGATCATAATCCCCTGACGATTCTGCCGTCCTTCACAGAACACAAATCAGAGGCTTATGCTCTGTTTTTGCAGACTTAAAATTTGTACATTTGCTATATTAAAAGGACATTAATATTTAAAAAAAAAAAATGTCCTTGCCAATTCTTTGTCCCAACGCCTCCATGACATACTGGGAGGTTATTGTTTTGGATAACTTCCTGTCTCCCTCTTGCTTCCCCAAGTTCGCTCTCCCCCTTTCTCTCCCTTTCTCTCCCTTTCTCTCCCTTTCTCTCCCTTTCTCTCCCTTTCTCTCCCTTTCTCTCCCTTTCTCTCCCTTTCTCTCCCTCTTAAAGTGTTCCTTAGGATCAGAGGATGCTGAGAAGGGAGAGGGAGGGGCAGTCTGGAGGGGGGGGGTCAGGGGGTATAGGTGGGAGAGGGAGGGGCAGTCTGGAGGGGGGGGTCAGGGGGTATAGGTGGGAGAGGGAGGGGCAGTCTGGAGGGGGGGTCAGGGGGATAGGTGGGAGAGGGAGGGGCAGTCTGGAGGGGGGGGTCAGGGGGTATAGGTGGGAGAGGGAGGGGCAGTCTGGAGGGGGGGTCAGGGGGTATAGGTGGGAGAGGGAGGGGCAGTCTGGAGGGGGGGTCAGGGGGTATAGGTGGGAGAGGGAGGGGCAGTCTGGAGGGGGGGTCAGGGGGTATAGGTGGGAGAGGGAGGGGCAGTCTGGAGGGGGGGTCAGGGGGTATAGGTGGGAGAGGGAGGGGCAGTCTGGAGGGGGGGTCAGGGGGTATAGGTGGGAGAGGGAGGGGCAGTCTGGAGGGGGGTCAGGGGGTATAGGTGGGAGAGGGAGGGGCAGTCTGGAGGGGGTGGGTCAGGGGTATAGGTGGGAGAGGGAGGGGCAGTCTGGAGGGGGGGTCAGGGGGTATAGGTGGGAGAGGGAGGGGCAGTCTGGAGGGGGGTCAGGGGTCATAGGTGGGAGAGGGAGGGGCAGTCTGGAGGGGGGTGGGTCAGGGGGTATAGGTGGGAGAGGGAGGGGCAGTCTGGAGGGGGGGTCAGGGGGTATAGGTGGGAGAGGGAGGGGCAGTCTGGAGGGGGGGTCAGGGGTATAGGTGGGAGAGGGAGGGGCAGTCTGGAGGGGGGGTCAGCGGGTATGACCTCTCCGTGACCCCAGAGCTTGGCCAGGCTCTGCCCTGTGAGCCCTGTGAGCCCTGTGAGCCCTGTGAGCCCTGTGAGCTCTGTGAGCCCTGTGAGCTCTGTGAGCTCTGTGAGCTCTGTGAGCCCTGTGAGCTCTGTGAGCCCTGTGAGCCCCTGTGATCTCTGTGAGCCCTGTGAGCCCTGTGAGCTCTGTGAGCTCTGTGAGCTCTGTGAGTCCTGTGAGCTCTGTGAGCCCCTGTGAGCCCTGTGGATCTCTGTGAGCCCTGTGAGCCCTGTGAGCCCTGTGAGCTCTGTGAGCCCTGTGAGCCCTGTGAGCTCTGTGAGCTCTGTGAGCCCTGTGAGCCCTGTGAGCCCTGTGAGCTCTGTGAGCCCTGTGAGCCCCTGTGAGCCCTGTGAGCTCTGTGAGCTCTGTGAGCTCTGTGAGCTCTGTGAGCTCTGTGAGCGCCTGTGAGCTCTGTGAGCCCTGTGGAGCCCTGTGAGCGCCTGTGAGCCCTGTGCAGTCGTTAAAACAGTAACACACTCAGATATGGTCTTTTTGAAACAATCCCTTGTTATTGGTGTAGTCCAGGAGAAGTTTGGCAGGCCTGCCTTTGACCTAGTTCTGATTATAAAGCAGCAGGGCGGATAGACGAAGGGTGACTTCCCCGCTCCTGCCAGAGCACAGAGGATATTTGACCAGGGACCAGGGCTCTGGTCCAAAGTAGAGCACTATATATTTAGGGGAATAGGGTGCCATTTCAGACGCAGACAACCCCCCCGTGTCTTTGTGAGGACAGAGCGGGGGTAGAACCAGGTCCGTCTGGGAAGGTTAGCGAAGCGTCAACACCATCAGGGTTCTGTGGTATCTGGGCTCATCTAGTCAGTCTGTGGGCGTGCTGGGTGTACAGGGCCTGACCTCTAACCTTTGACCTGGCCAGCAGGATGGGGGTCAGGTGCTTCATGACATCGTGATGAATCCACGGACACGAAGAGCATGTGGAGGTTGAAACAAATCAACATCGAATCAAGTTGTATTGGTCACATGGTTAGCAGGTGTTATTGGTCACATGGTTAGCAGGTGTTATTGGTCACATGGTTAGCAGGTGTTATTGGTCACATGGTTAGCAGGTGTTATTGGTCACATGGTTAGCAGGTGTTATTGGTCACATGGTTAGCAGATGTTATTGGTCACATGGTTAGCAGGTGTTATTGGTCACATGGTTAGCAGGTGTTATTGGTCACATGGTTAGCAGGTGTTAATGCGAGTGTAGCGAAATGCTTGTGCTTCTAGTTCCAACAATGCAGTAATATCTAATAAGTAATCTAACAATTTCACAACAACTACCTAATACACACAAATGTAAAGGAATGAATAAGAATATGTACATATAAATATATAGATGAGCGATGGCCGAACGGCATAGGCAAGATGCAGTAGATGGTATAGAGTACAGTATATACATATGAGATGAGTAATGTAGGGGTATGAAAACATTATATAAATGTATACTGTCTGTCTGTCCTGTTGTCCCCTCACTGTTCACCTCTCTACTGTCTGTCTGTCTGTCTGTCTGTCTGTCTGTCTGTCTGTCTGTCTGTCTGTCTGTCTGTCTGTCTGTCTGTCTGTCTGTCTGTCTGTCTATCTATCTATCTATCTATCTATACTCTGTCTGTCTGTCTGTCTGTCTGTCTATCTGTCTGTCTGTCTGTCTGTCTGTCTGTCTGTCTGTCTGTCTGTCTGTCTGTCTGTCTGTCTGTCTGTCTGTCTGTCTGTCTGTCTGTCTGTCTGCCTGTCTGTCTGTCTGTCTGTCTGTGTCCTCGGACTCTTTCATCAGTCAGTCAAGTTGTTCCCATTAAAACACATGAATCCAGAGTTACAACACCAGACCAGTCAGTCAGCCAGTCAGCCAGCCAGCCAGTCAGCCAGTCAGTCAGTCAGTCAGTCAGTCAGTCAGCCAGTCAGCCAGTGAGCCAGTCAGCCAGTCAGCCAGTCAGCCAGTCAGTCGGTCAGTCAGTCAGTCAGCCGGTCAGTCAGTCAGCCAGCCAGTCAGCCAGTCAGCCAGCCAGTCAGTCAGTCAGCCAGTAACCCAGTCAGTCAGCCAGTCAGCCAGTCAGTCAGTCAGCCAGTGAGCCAGTCAGTCAGCCAGTCAGCCAGTCAGTCAGCCAGCCAGCCAGCCAGTCAGTCAGTCAGTAACCCAGTCAGCCAGTCAGCCAGTCAGCCAGTCAGTCAGTCAGTCAGTCCAACATAGACCAGAAGTGGTTTCTAACACACAGGGGTTTATGTTAGGAGATATAACACGGGGGTTTAAGATAGGAGATATAACACGGGGGTTTAAGATAGGAGATATAACACAGGGGGTTTAAGATAGGAGATATAACACAGGGGGTTTAAGATATCAGATATAACACGGGGGTTTAAGTTAGGAGATATAACACAGGGGGTTTAAGATAGGAGATATAACACAGGGGGTTTAAGATAGGAGATATAACACGGGGGTTTAAGTTAGGAGATATAACACAGGGGGTTTAAGATAGGAGATATAACACAGGGGGTTTAAGATAGGAGATATAACACAGGGGGTTTAAGATAGGAGATATAACACAAGGGGGTTTAAGATAGGAGATATGACACGGGGGTTTAAGATAGGAGATATGACACGGGGGGTTTAAGTTAGAGATGTAACACAGGGGGTTTAAGATAGGAGATATAACACGGGGTTTAAGATAGGAGATATAACACAGGGGGTTTAAGATAGGAGATATAACACAGGGGGTTTAAGATAGGAGATGTAACACTGGCCAAGCGATCCGTCATAAACAACATATGTTGTCAGAATCACAACCAAACATTTTATCCAAACGTCAACAGACTCATTTCAGAGAGTCGTCCAAACGCTGCTCTGTTTAGAGGAACAAACGCTGCTCTGTTTAGAGGAACAAATGTTGCTCTGTTTAGAGGAACAAATGCTGCTCTGTTTAGAGGAACAAACGCTGCTCTGTTTAGAGGAACAAACGCTGCTCTGTTTAGAGGAACAAACACTGCTCTGTTTAGAGGAACAAATGCTGCTCTGTTTAGAGGAACAAATGCTGCTCTGTTTAGGTGTTTAGAGGAATAAACGCTGCTCTGTTGAGAGGAACAAATGCTGCTCTGTTTAGAGGAACAAACGCTGCTCTGTTTAGAGGAACAAACGCTGCTCTGTTTAGAGGAACAAATGCTGCTCTGTTTAGGTGTTTAGAGGAACAAACGCTGCTCTGTTTAGAGGAACAAACGCTGCTCTGTTTAGAGGAACAAACGCTGCTCTGTTTAGAGGAACAAACGCTGCTCTGTTTAGAGGAACAAACACTGCTCTGTTTAGAGGAACAAACGCTGCTCTGTTTAGAGGAACAAATGCTGCTCTGTTTAGGTGTTTAGAGGAACAAACGCTGCTCTGTTTAGAGGAACAAATGCTGCTCTGTTTAGAGGAACAAACGCTGCTCTGTTTAGAGGAACAAACGCTGCTCTGTTTAGGTAATTAGAGGAACAATTAAACAAATAAACAGAGATCTGTAATTACAGACGTAATTAAACACTTGACTGGAGGACAGACAGCAGCCCTCTCAATTGATTCCTAATCAGTCCCCTGGTTCCTGCCACTTGGTCCCCAGCCAGGGGGGTACAGCGGTGCCAGTGTCCGCCCCTGGGCAGAGTCCGTATGCCAAGCAGGCCTCTCTGGTGCCAGGCAGGACAGCAGAGCCCCAGGTCTCCAGTGTCTGATGGGGAGACTGGGGGAGACAGTTGGGAGAGTGGGGGAGACAGACTCTCAGCCTCTCAGTCTCTCCTCCTCTCAGCCTCTCCTCCTCTCCTCCTCTCCTCCTCTCAGCCTCTCAGCCTCTCCTCCTCTCCTCCTCTCAGCCTCTCAGCATCTCCTCCTCTCAGCCTCTCCTCCTCTCCTCCTCTCCTCCTCTCCTCCTCTCAGTCTCTCCTCCTCTCAGCCTCTCCTCCTCTCAGCCTCTCCTCCTCTCCTCCTCTCAGCCTCTCAGCATCTCCTCCTCTCAGCCTCTCCTCCTCTCCTCCTCTCCTCCTCTCCTCCTCTCAGTCTCTCCTCCTCTCAGCCTCTCCTCCTCTCCTCCTCTCCTCCTCTCCTCCTCTCCTCCTCTCCTCCTCTCAGCCTCTCCTCCTCTCAGCCTCTCCTCCTCTCCTCCTCTCCTCCTCTCCTCCTCTCAGCCTCTCCTCCTCTCAGCCTCTCCTCCTCTCAGCATCTCAGCCTCTCAGCATCTCCTCCTCTCAGCCTCTCCTCCTCTCAGCATCTCCTCCTCTCAGCCTCTCCTCCTCTCCTCCTCTCCTCCTCTCCTCCTCTCCTCCTCTCAGCCTCTCCTCCTCTCAGCATCTCAGCCTCTCAGCATCTCCTCCTCTCAGCATCTCCTCCTCTCAGCCTCTCCTCCTCTCAGCATCTCCTCCTCTCAGCCTCTCCTCCTCCTCTCTCCTCTCCTCCTCTCCTCCTCTCCTCCTCTCCTCCTCTCCTCCTCTCAGCCTCTCCTCCTCTCAGCCTCTCCTCCTCTCCTCCTCTCAGCCTCTCCTCCTCTCAGCCTCTCCTCCTCTCAGCCTCTCCTCCTCTCCAGCCTCTCAGGCTGAGAGGAGATGAGGAAAGGAGATGAGGAGGGGAAAGGAGATGAGGAGGGGAGAGGAGATGAGGAGGGGAGAGGAGAAGAGATGAGAGGAGATGTGGGGAGATGAGGGGGAGATGAGGGGAGGGGAGGGAAGAGGAGGAGAGGAGGAGAGGAGATAAGGAAGAAAGAAGAGGAGGCTACAGCTCAGTAGCAGCATGAGAAGACACAGGAGGAGAGGACAGAACCGGGTTTGATGGCGCCACTGAGACAGACACACTGGTACAGACCAGACCCATACAGGATTATTCTCTCATCTCAGCATGTTGAAGCTGTGTGTTCCTGTCTGCTGCTATAGAGAGGTCAGGAGCATGTTGAAGCTGTGTGTTCCTGTCTGCTGCTATAGAGAGAGGTCAGGAGCATGTTGAAGCTGTGTGTTCCTGTCTGCTGCTATAGAGAGGTCAGGGAGCATGTTGAAGCTGTGTGTTCCTGTCTGCTGCTATAGAGAGAGGTCAGGAGCATGTTGAAGCTGTGTGTACATGCTGTTATAGAGAGAGGTCAGGAGCATGTTGAAGCTGTGTGTTCCTGTCTGCTATAGAGAGAGGTCAGGAGCATGTTGAAGCTGTGTGTTCCTGTCTGCTGCTATAGAGAGAGGTCAGGAGCATGTTGAAGCTGTGTGTTCCTGCTGCTATAGAGAGAGGTCAGGAGCATGTTGAAGCTGTGTGTTCCTGTCTGCTGCTATAGAGAGAGGTCAGGAGCATGTTGAAGCTGTGTGTTCCTGTCTGATGCTATAGAGAGAGGTCAGGAGCATGTTGAAGCTGTGTGTTCCTGTCTGCTGCTACAGAGAGAGGTCAGGAGCATGTTGAAGCTGTGTGTTCCTGTCTGCTGCTATAGAGAGAGGTCAGGAGCATGTTGAAGCTGTGTGTTCCTGTCTGCTGCTATAGAGAGAGGTCAGGAGCATGTTGAAGCTGTGTGTTCCTGTCTGCTGCTATAGAGAGAGGTCAGGAGCATGTTGAAGCTGTGTGTTCCTGTCTGCTGCTATAGAGAGAGGTCAGGAGCATGTTGAAGCTGTGTGTTCCTGTCTGCTGCTATAGAGAGAGGTCAGGAGCATGTTGAAGCTGTGTGTTCCTGTCTGCTGCTACAGAGAGAGGTCAGGAGCATGTTGAAGCTGTGTGTTCCTGTCTGCTGCTATAGAGAGAGGTCAGGAGCATGTTGAAGCTGTGTGTTCCTGTCTGCTGCTATAGAGAGAGGTCAGGAGCATGTTGAAGCTGTGTGTTCCTGTCTGCTGCTATAGAGAGAGGTCAGGAGCATGTTGAAGCTGTGTGTTCCTGTCTGCTGCTATAGAGAGAGGTCAGGAGCATGTTGAAGCTGTGTGTTCCTGTCTGCTGCTATAGAGAGAGGTCAGGAGCATGTTGAAGCTGTGTGTTCCTGCTGCTATAGAGAGAGGTCAGGAGCATGTTGAAGCTGTGTGTTCCTGTCTGCTGCTATAGAGAGAGGTCAGGAGCATGTTGAAGCTGTGTGTTCCTGTCTGCTGCTATAGAGAGAGGTCAGGAGCATGTTGAAGCTGTGTGTTCCTGTCTGCTGCTATAGAGAGAGGTCAGGAGCATGTTGAAGCTGTGTGTTCCTGCTGCTATAGAGAGAGGTCAGGGGAACAGCTCTTCCAGTAACATCTGTTCGCTCCACTTCCTGGTATCACATTAACACGCCTCACCTCCACACTGTCTCCTTCCCATTAACTTTGGAGCAGATGGCTGGTTCCTGCTCTCGCTGCTCTCTCTGTGTCAGGTTGACTGACAGGGTCTTTCTCTCTCTCTCTCTGTCTCTCTCTCTCTCTCTCTCTCTCTTTATTTCTCTCACTCTCTCTCTGTCTCTCTGTCTCTCTCTCTCTCTGTCTCTCTCTCTTTATTTCTCTCTCTGTGTCTTTATTTCTCTCTCTCTCTCCAGTCTCTCTCTCTCTCTCTCTCTCTCACTTGCTCTCTCTCTCTCTCTGTCTCTCTCTGTCTCTCTGTCTCTCTCTCTCTCTGTCTCTCTCTCTTCCGTCTCTCTCTCTCTCTCTCTCTCTCTCTCTCTCTCTCTCTCTCTCTCTCTCTCTCTCTCTCTCTCTGTCTCTCTCTCTCTGTGTCTCTCTGTCTCTCTCTCTCTCTCTCTTCCGTCTCCCTCTCCCTCTCTCTCCCTCTCTCTCTCTTTCTGTCTCTCTCACTCTCTCTCTCTCTCTCTTTCTGTCCCTCTCGCTCTCGCTCTCTCTCTCTGTCTCTCTCTGTCTCTGTCTATCTCACCAGTCTCTCTCTCTCTCTCTTCTCTCTCTCTCTCTCTCTCTCTCTCTCTCTCTCTCTCTCTCTCTCTCTCTCTCTCTCTCTCTCTCTCTCTGTCTCTGTCTCTTTCTCTCTCTCTCCAGTCTCTCTCTCTCCCTGCCCCCTCCCAGTTTGCCATTGTGACTGTGGGAGACAGAAGTCAGAAGTCTCTCTAAGTTTCCACCTGCTCTTCCTCCTCTCTCTCCCTGACCTGCAAGGCCAGGACAGGGAGATGTTGCCCACCCACCAGCCAGAGGTGTACAGCAGCTACCCAGCTAACAGTTCTAGGGATCAAGAACATTTTTGTATTGTTACCTGTAATGTTACACTCATGTTTGAGTGTGCAGTTTTCCATTAGTTAGGGGAAACATTCTATCTACGTTAGCAAAAAAACCTCAGAGAACGTTTTTAGTACGTCTTTGAATTGGAGTTAAATGAGTTAGGAGGACATTCCCTTTATATCAAACAGTCGAAGTCCAAAATGCTTCTTAACAGCTTCTACCACCAAGCCATCAGACTGCAGAACAGCTTCTCTCCCCAAGCCATCAGACTGCTGAACAGCTTCTACCCCCAAGCCATCAGACTGCAGAACAGCTTCTCTCCCCAAGCCATCAGTCTGCTGAACAGCTTCTACCCCCAAGCCATCAGACTGCTGAAACTTCTACCCCCAAGCCATCAGACTGCTGAACAGCTTCTACCCCCAAGCCATCAGTCTGCTGAACAGCTTCTACCCCCAAGCCATCAGTCTGCTGAACAGCTTCTACCCCCAAGCCATCAGACTGCTGAACAGCTTCTACCCCCAAGCCATCAGACTGCTGAACAGCTTCTACCCCCAAGCCATCAGACTGCTGAAACTTCTACCACCAAGCCATCAGACTGCAGAACAGCTTCTACCCCCAAGCCATCAGACTGCTGAACAGCTTCTCTCCCCAAGCCATCAGTCTGCTGAACAGCTTCTACCCCCAAGCCATCAGACTGCTGAACAGCTTCTCTCCCCAAGCCATCAGACTGCTGAACAGCTTCTACCCCCAAGCCATCAGACTGCTGAACAGCTTCTACCCCCAAGCCATCAGACTGCTGAACAGCTTCTACCCCCAAGCCATCAGACTGCTGAAGCTTCTACCCCCAAGCCATCAGACTGCTGAACAGCTTCTACCCCCAAGCCATCAGTCTGCTGAACAGCTTCTACCCCCAAGCCATCAGACTGCTGAACAGCTTCTACCCCCAAGCCATCAGACTGCTGAACAGCTTCTCTCCCCAAGCCATCAGACTGCAGAACAGCTTCTCTCCCCAAGCCATCAGACTGCTGAAGCTTCTACCCCCAAGCCATCAGACTGCTGAACAGCTTCTACCCCCAAGCCATCAGTCTGCTGAACAGCTTCTACCCCCAAGCCATCAGACTGCTGAACAGCTTCTACCCCCAAGCCATCAGACTGCTGAACAGCTTCTACCCCCAAGCCATCAGACTGCTGAACAGCTTCTACCCCCAAGCCATCAGACTGCTGAACAGCTTCTACCCCCAAGCCATCAGTCTGCAGAACAGCTTCTCTCCCCAAGCCATCAGACTGCTGAACAGCTTCTACCCCAAGCCATCAGACTGCTGAATAGCTTCTACCCCAAGCCATCAGACTGCTGAAACTTCTACCCCCAAGCCATCAGACTGCTGAACAGCTTCTACCCCAAGCCATCAGTCTGCTGAACAGCTTCTACCCCAAGCCATCAGACTGCTGAACAGCTTCTACCCCCAAGCCATCAGACTGCTGAACAGCTTCTACCCCCAAGCCATCAGACTGCTGAACAGCTTCTACCCCCAAGCCATCAGACTGCTGAACAGCTTCTACCCCCAAGCCATCAGACTGCTGAACAGCTTCTACCCCCAAGCCATCAGACTGCTGAACAGCTTCTACCCCCAAGCCATCAGACTGCTGAACAGCTTCTACCCCCAAGCCATCAGACTGCTGAAACTTCTACCCCCAAGCCATCAGACTGCTGAACAGCTTCTATCCCCAAGCCATCAGACTGCTGAACAACTTCTACCCTCAAGCCATCAGACTGCTGAACAGCTTCTATCCCCAAGCCATCAGACTGCTGAACAGCTTCTACCCCCAAGCCATCAGACTGCTGAACACTGCTGAACAGCTTCTACCCCCAAGCCATCAGACTGCTGAACAGCTTCTACCCCCAAGCCATCAGACTGCTGAACAGCTTCTACCCCCCAAGCCATCAGACTGCTGAACACTGCTGAACAGCTTCTACCCCCAAGCCATCAGACTGCTGAACAGCTTCTACCCCCAAGCCATCAGACTGCTGAACAGCTTCTACCCCCAAGCCATCAGACTGCTGAACAGCTTCTACCCCCAAGCCATCAGACTGCTGAACAGCTTCTATCCCCAAGCCATCAGACTGCTGAACAGCTTCTACCCCCAAGCCATCAGACTGCTGAACAGCTTCTACCCCCAAGCCATCAGTCTGCTGAACAGCTTCTACCCCCAAGCCATCAGACTGCTGAACAGCTTCTACCCCCAAGCCATCAGACTGCTGAACAGCTTCTACCCCAAGCCATCAGACTGGTGAACAGCTTCTATCCCCAAGCCATCAGATTGCTGAACAGCTTCTACCCCCAAGCCATCAGACTGCTGAACAGCTTCTATCCCCAAGCCATCAGACTGCTGAACACTGCTGAACAGCTTCTACCCCCAAGCCATCAGACTGCTGAACAGCTTCTACCCCCAAGCCATCAGACTGCTGAACAGCTTCTACCCCCAAGCCATCAGACTGCTGAACAGCTTCTACCCCCAAGCCATCAGACTGCTGAACAGCTTCTATCCCCAAGCCATCAGACTGCTGAACAGCTTCTACCCTCAAGCCATCAGACTGCTGAACAGCTTCTATCCCCAAGCCATCAGACTGCTGAACAGCTTCTACCCCCAAGCCATCAGACTGCTGAACACTGCTGAACAGCTTCTACCCCCAAGCCATCAGACTGCTGAACAGCTTCTACCCCCAAGCCATCAGACTGCTGAACAGCTTCTACCCCCAAGCCATCAGACTGCTGAACAGCTTCTACCCCCAAGCCATCAGACTGCTGAACACTGCTGAACAGCTTCTACCCCCAAGCCATCAGACTGCTGAACAGCTTCTACCCCAAGCCATCAGACTGCTGAACAGCTTCTACCCCCAAGCCATCAGACTGCTGAACAGCTTCTACCCCCAAGCCATCAGACTGCTGAACAGCTTCTATCCCCAAGCCATCAGACTGCTGAACAGCTTCTACCCCAAGCCATCAGACTGCTGAACAGCTTCTACCCCCAAGCCATCAGTCTGCTGAACAGCTTCTACCCCCAAGCCATCAGACTGCTGAACAGCTTCTACCCCCAAGCCATCAGACTGCTGAACAGCTTCTACCCCAAGCCATCAGACTGGTGAACAGCTTCTATCCCCAAGCCATCAGATTGCTGAACAGCTTCTACCCCCAAGCCATCAGACTGCTGAACAGCTTCTATCCCCAAGCCATCAGACTGCTGAACACTGCTGAACAGCTTCTACCCCCAAGCCATCAGACTGCTGAACAGCTTCTACCCCCAAGCCATCAGACTGCTGAACAGCTTCTACCCCCAAGCCATCAGACTGCTGAACAGCTTCTACCCCAAGCCATCAGACTGCTGAACAGCTTCTACCCCCAAGCCATCAGACTGCTGAACAGCTTCTACCCCCAAGCCATCAGACTGCTGAACAGCTTCTACCCCCAAGCCATCAGACTGCTGAACAGCTTCTACCCCCAAGCCATCAGTCTGCTGAACAGCTTCTACCCCCAAGCCATCAGACTGCTGAACAGCTTCTACCCCCAAGCCATCAGACTGCTGAACAGCTTCTACCCCCAAGCCATCAGACTGCAGAACAGCTTCTCTCCCCAAGCCATCAGACTGCTGAACAGCTTCTACCCCCAAGCCATCAGACTGCTGAACAGCTTCTACCCCCAAGCCATCAGACTGCTGAACAGCTTCTACCCCAAGCCATCAGACTGCTGAACAGCTTCTACCCCCAAGCCATCAGACTGCTGAACAGCTTCTACCCCCAAGCCATCAGACTGCTGAACAGCTTCTACCCCCAAGCCATCAGACTGCTGAACAGCTTCTCTCCCCAAGCCATCAGACTGCTGAACAGCCAATCAAAGGGCTACCCAGACTGCTCTTTCACGCTTTTTTACTTAACACTTATTTTTCTTAAAATGTATTAATGCATTGTTGGTTAACGGCTCGTAAGTAAGCATTTCACTGTAAGGTCTACTACACCTGTTGTATTCAGCATTTCACTGTGAGGTCTACTACACCTGTTGTATTCAGCATTTCACTGTGAGGTCTACTACACCTGTTGTATTCAGCATTTCACTGTGAGGTCTACTACACCTGTTGTATTCAGCATTTCACTGTGAGGTCTACTACACCTGTTGTATTCAGCATTTCACTGTAAGGTCTACTACACCTGTTGTATTCAGCATTTCACTGTGAGGTCTACTACACCTGTTGTATTCAGCATTTCACTGTAAGGTCTACTACACCCGTTGTATTCAGCATTTCACTGTAAGGTCTACTACACCTGTTGTATTCAGCATTTCACTGTAAGGTCTACTACACCTGTTGTATTTGGCGCATGTGACAAATACAATTTGATTTGATTTGAACATCCCCAGAACGTGGTTACCATGTTATTAGAACATGAGATATGGAATGTTCTAGACACGTTTCATGGGAGGAAATGTTCTTGCAACGTTCCCATGAACATTAATAACTTACCATGTTCTCTGTTGATGGCGACCATGTTCTCTGAGATGGCGACCATGTTCTCTGTTGATGGCGACCATGTTCTCTGAGATGGCGACCACGTTCTCTGAGATGGCGACCGTGGCGACCATGTTCTCTGAGATGGCGACCGTGACGACCATGTTCTCTGAGATGGCGACCGTGGCGACCATGTTCTCTGAGATGGCGACCGTGGCGACCATGTTCTCTGTTGATGGAATATTCCTCCTAACCCGTCAGAAAACGGGACACGTGAATGTTCTCGCAACGTTCCCAATGAAACCTGTCCAGAACATTAATATCTTAAATTCTGAGAACATGGTAACCATGTTCTGGGTAAGTTGTATTTGACGTTAAAGGGAACGGTCTCTTGGGAACGTTCCTATGGAAACGTTAAGTAATGACCAAATGAGACTTTCGTTGGGGGAACGTTCTCTAAAGTTGTGGGAAAACGTTTGTCGTTAGCTGAGTAGCTGACAGCTGTGCTGATCAGGGGGAGTCTACCCCCTCCCCCCCCCCCACCAACCACCCCTGAGACCAGCCGTAGCCGTGATGACAGGACAGCCAGCCCTCTAAATCACCACAGATTAACAGAGAGAAAGCTTCAAATCTATTGTGTGAAACAGTAAGTGAAGCAGCATGTTTTATCTAGAGCAGAGGAGCTAGGAGGTGATGTGTCTGGTGGCTCTTCCAAAACCGCTTTCCTCTCCATCTTAGATAAGCATACGCCATTCAAAAAATGTAGAACTAAGAACAGATATAGCCCTTGGTTCACCCCAGACTTGACTGCCCTTGACCAGCACAAAAACATCCTGTGGCGTTCTGCATTAGCATCGACTAGCCCCTGCGATATGCAACTCTTCAGGGAAGTCAGGAACCAATATACTCAGTCAGTTAGGAAAGCCAAGGCTAGCTTTTTCAAACAGAAATTTGCATCCTGTAGCACTAATTCCAAAAAGTTTTGTGACCCTGTAAAGTCCATGGAGAATAAGAGCACCTCCTCCCAGCTGCCCACTGCACTGAGGATAGGAAACTCTGTCACCACCGATAAATCCACTATAATTGAGAATTTCAATAAGCATTTTTCTACGGCTGGCCATGCTTTCCACCTGGCTACCCCTACGTCGGTCAACAGCTCTGCACCCCCCAACAGCAACTCGCCCAAGCCTCCCCCATTTCTCCTTCGCCCAAATCTAGACAGCTGATGTTCTGAAAGAGCTGCAAAATCTGGACCTTTTCTTTCTAAAAGTATCCGCCGAAATTGTTGCAACCTGGATTACTAGCCTGTTCAACCTCTTGTTCGTGTCGTCTGAGATTCCCAAAGATTGGAAAGCTGCCGCGGTCATCCCCCTCTTCAAAGGGGGAGACACTCTAGACCCAAACTGTTACCGACCTAAATCCATCCTACCCTGCCTTTCTAAGGTCTTTGAAAGCCAAGTCAACAAACAGATTACCGACCATTTCGAATCCCACCGCACCTTCTCCGCTATGCAATCATGTTTCCGAGCTGGTCACGGGTGCACCTCAGCCACGCTCAAGGTCCTAAACGATATCATAACCGCCATCGATAAGAGACAGTAGTGTGCAGCCGTCTTCATCGACCTGGCCAAGGCTTTCGACTCTGTCAATTACCGCATTCTAATCAGCAGACTCGACAGCCTTGGTTTCTCAAATGACTGCCTCGCCTGGTTCACCAACTACTTTTCAGATAGAGTTCAGTGTGTCAAATCGGAGGGCCTGTTGTCCGGACCTCTGGCAGTCTCTATGGGGGTGCCACAGGGTTAAATTAAAACTGTTCAATATTCAAAATAGCCTCCAACACTCTACTCAGCAAACTGGATGCAGTCTATCACAGTGCCATCCGTTTGTCACCAAAGCCCCATATACCACCCACCAATGCGACCTGTATGCTCTCATTGGCTGGTCCTCGATACATATTCGTCGCCAAACCCACTGGCTCCAGGTCATCTACAAGTCTCTGCTAGGTAAAGCCCTGCCTTATCTCAGCTCACTGGTTACGATAACAACACCCAACCGTAGCACGCGCTCCAGCAGGTATATCTCTCTGGTCATCCCCAAAGCCAATTCTTCCTTTTGCCGCCTTTCCTTCCAGTTCTCTGCTGCCAATGACTGGAACGAATTGGAAAAATCTCTGAAGCTGGAGTCTTATATCTCCCTCTCTAACTTTAAGCATCAGCTGTCAGAGCAGCTTACCGATCACAGTACCTGTACACAGCCCATCTGTAAATAGCCCACCCAACTACCTCATCCCCATATTATTACTTACCCTCTTGCTCTGTTGCACCCCCAGTATCTCTACTTGCACATCATCATCTGCTCATCTATCACTCCAGAATTAATGTTAAATTGTAATTATTTTCGCCTCTTTGGCCTATTTGTTGCCTCACCTCCCTACTCTTCTACATTTGCACTCACTGTACAAACATTTCTCTATTTGTCTTTTCTATTGTGTTATTGAAAGCACGTTTGTTTATTTGTAACTCTGTTTTTTGTTTTTGTCGAACTGCTTTGCTTTATCTCGGCCAGGTCGCAGTTGTAAATGAGAACTTGTTCTCAACTGGCCTAACCTGGTTAAATAAAGGACTTGTTCTCAACTGGCCTACCTGGTTAAATAAAGGACTTGTTCTCAACTGGCCTATCTGGTTAAATAAAGGACTTGTTCTCAACTAGCCTACCTGGTTAAATAAAGGACTTGTTCTCAACTAGCCCACCTGGTTAAATAAAGGACTTGTTCTCAACTAGCCCACCTGGTTAAATAAATGGACCAGAGGGGCTAGGAGGTGGTATGTCGGTGTGTATCCAGACCAGAGGAGGTGGTATGTCTGTGTGTATCCAGGCCAGAGGAGGTGGTATGTCTGTGTGTATCCAGGCCAGAGGAGGTGGTATGTCTGTGTGTATCCAGGCCAGAGGAGGTGGTATGTCTGTGTTTATCCAGACCGGAGGAGGTGGTATGTCTGTGTGTATCCAGACCAGAGGAGGTGGTATGTCTGTGTGTATCCAGACCAGAGGAGGTGGTATGTCTGTGTGTATCCAGACCAGAGGAGGTGGTATGTCTGTGTGTATCCAGGCCAGAGGAGGTGGTATGTCTGTGTGTGTCCAGACCAGAGGGGCTAGGAGGTGGTATGATGTAAATGTCAGACTGAGAGACTACCTCATATAGGAGGAAGAGGAAGATACAGGGAGAACCTACACTCTTCATCTCTGGTTTGCATCCCAAACGGCTCTCTATTCACTGTCCACTGCTTTATACCAGAGCCCTGTGGGGCCTAAGTAGGGTACTATGTCCACTGCTTTAGACCAGAGCTCTGTGGGGCCTAAGTAGGGTACTATGTCCACTGCTATAGACCAGAGCCCTGTGGGGCCTAAGTAGGGTACTATGTCCACTGCTATAGACCAGAGCCCTGTGGGGCCTAAGTAGTGTACTATATCCACTGCTATAGACCAGAGCCCTGTGGGGCCTAAGTAGTGTACTATGTCTGTGGGGCCTAAGTAGGGTACTATGTCCACTGTTTTAGACCAGAGCTCTGTGGGGCCTAAGTAGGGTACTATGTCCACTGCTTTAGACCAGAGCTCTGTGGGGCCTAAGTAGGGTACTATATCCACTGCTATAGACCAGAGCCCTGTGGGGCCTAAGTAGTGTACTATGTCTGTGGGGCCTAAGAAGGGTACTATGTCCACTGCTTTAGACCAGAGCTCTGTGGGGCTTAAGTAGGGTACTATGTCCACTGCTTTAGACCAGAGCCCTGTGGGGCCTAAGTAGGGTACTATGTCCACTGCTATAGACCAGAGCTCTGTGGGGCCTAAGTAGGGTACTATATCCACTGCTATAGATCAGAGCTCTGTGGGGCCTAAGTAGGGTACTATGTCCACTGCTAAAGACCAGAGCCCTGTGGGGCCTAAGTAGGGTACTATATCTGTGGGGACTAAGTAGTGTACTGTATCTGTGGGGCCTAAGTAGTGTACTATATCCACTGCTATAGACCAGAGCTCTGTGGGGCCTAAGTAGGGTACTATATCTGTGTGGACTAAGTAGTGTACTGTATCTGTGGGGCCTAAGTAGTGTACTATATCCACTGCTATAGACCAGAGCCCTGTGGGGCCTAAGTAGGGTACTATATCTGTGGGGACTAAGTAGTGTACTGTATCTGTGGGGCCTAAGTAGTGTACTATG
>NW_025549112.1:0-12500 GCF_905237065.1 Salmo salar | reverse complement strand
ATAACACGGACCTCTGATACATGTTTACCTCATCTGGTCCAGTAGTTAAAACACGGACCTCTAATACATGTTTACCTCATCTGGTCTAGTAGTTATAACACGGACCTCTGATACATGTTTACCTCATCTGGTCCAGTAGTTATAACACGGACCTCTAATACATGTTTACCTCATCTGGTCTAGTAGTTATAACACGGACCTCTAATACATGTTTACCTCATCTGGTCTAGTAGTTAAAACATTGACCTCTAATACATGTTTACCTCATCTGGTCCAGTATTTATAACATTGACCTCTAATACATAAATACCTCATCTGGTCCAGTATTTATAACATTGACCTCTAATACATAAATACCTCATCTGGTCCAGTATTTATAACATTGACCTCTAATACATGTTTACCTCATCTGGTCTAGTAGTTAAAACACGGACCTCTAATACATGTTTACCTCATCTGGTCTACATGTTTACCTCATCTGGTCTACATGTTTACCTCATCTGGTCCAGTAGTTATAACACTGAACTCTGATACATGTTTACCTCATCTGGTCCAGTATTTATAACATTAACCTCTAATACATGTTTACCTCATCTGGTCTACATGTTTACCTCATCTGGTCCAGTAGTTAAAACACTGAACTCTGATACATTTTTACCTCATCTGGTCTACATGTTTACCTCATCTGGTCCAGTAGTCATAACACTGAACTCTGATACATGTTTACCTCATCTGGTCTCTGGTCCAGGAGACGGCTGCTGTTTTTCCGGCTCCTAACCAATTGTGCTATTTAGTGTGTTTTTTTTTATTTTTGAACATAATGTTTTTGCCACCGTCACCTTTGACCAAAAATATCTTCTGAATTTCAGAACAGCGATTACTCACCTCGTACTGGACGAAGATTTTTTTTTCTTTAACGAGTCGGACGTGAAGGATTTACATCAGACACCGGACAAGAACCAAAATCCTCGTCATTCGCATGAGAAAGGGACGAGGACGTAGGTCAGGGTGCCTTGTAAGGATCCTACGGCGAGCGGGGTGATCTGCCTCTACCATCAGTCCTATTAGCCAACGAACAATCGTCGGATAACAAAATAGATGAGCTACGATCACGTATATCCTACCAACGGGACATTAAAAAAAAAAAAGTAATGTCTTATGTTTCACCGAGTCGTGGCTGAACGACGACACGGACGTACAGCTGATGGGTTTTACGCTGCATCGGTAAGATAGAACATCTGCCTTCCGGTAAGACAATGGGGTTGGAGGTCTGTGTATATTTGTAAACAACAGCTGGTGCACAAAATCTAATATTAATAAGGAAGTGTCAAGGTTTTGCTCGCCTGTGGCAGTGTATCTCATGATCAGCTGTAGACCACACTATCTACCAAGAGAGTTGTCATCTATATTATTCGTAGTTTGTCTATTTACCACCACAAACCGATGCCGGCACTAAGACCGCACTCAACGAGCTGTATACGGGTCATAAGCAAACAGGAAAACGCTCATCCAGAGGCAGCACTCCTAGTGGCCGGGGACATTAATGCAGGGAACTGAATTCCGTTTTACCTAATTTGTACCAGCATGTTAACAGCGCAACCGGAGGAAAACAAATTCTAGACCACTTTTACTCCACACACACCATAATTCTATCCTCCTGATTCCTGCTTACAAGCTAAAATTAAAGCAGGAAGCACCAGTGACTCGGTCAATAAAGAAGTGGACAGATGAAGCAGATGCTAAACAACAGGACTGTTTTGCTATCACAGACTGGAATATGTTCCGGGTTTCATCCGATGGCATTGAGGAGTACACCACATCAGTCACTGGCTTCATCAATAAGTGCATCGATGACGTAGTTCCCACAGTGACCATACGTACATTTCCCAACCAGAAGCCATGGATTACAGGCAACATCAGCACTGAGCTAAAGGCTAGAGTTTACCACTGTACCTGCTGTGGTGAAGTTTACCACTGTATCTGCTGTGGTGGAGTTTACCACTGTATCTGCTGTGGTGGAGTTTACCACTGTATCTGCTGTGGTGGAGTTTACCACTGTATCTGCTGTGGTGGAGTTTACCACTGTATCTGCTGTGGTGGAGTTTACCACTGTACTTGCTGTGGTGGAGTTTACCACTGTATCTGCTGTGGTGGAGTTTACCACTGTATCTGCTGTGGTGGAGTTTACCGCTGTAACTGCTGTGGTGGAGTTTACCACTGTATCTGCTGTGGTGGAGTTTACCACTGTATCTGCTGTGGTGGAGTTTACCACTGTACTTGCTGTGGTGGAGTTTACTACTGTATCTGCTGTGGTGGAGTTTAACACTGTAACTGCTGTGGTGGAGTTTACCACTGTAACTGCTGTGGTGGAGTTTACCACTGTATCTGCTGGGGTGGAGTTTACCACTGTAACTGCTGTGGTGGAGTTTACCACTGTAACTGCTGTGGTGGAGTTTACCACTGTACCTGCTGTGGTGGAGTTTACTACTGTATCTGCTGTGGTGGAGTTTACCACTGTAACTGCTGTGGTGGAGTTTACCACTGTAACTGCTGTGGTGGAGTTTACCACTGTAACTGCTGTGGTGGAGTTTACTACTGTATCTGCTGTGGTGGAGTTTACCACTGTAACTGCTGTGGTGGAGTTTACTACTGTATCTGCTGTGGTGGAGTTTACCACTGTAACTGCTGTGGTGGAGTTTACCACTGTAACTGCTGTGGTGGAGTTTAACACTGTAACTGCTGTGTTGGAGTTTACCACTGTATCTGCTGTGGTGGAGTTTACCACTGTATCTGCTGTGGTGGAGTTTACCACTGTAACTGCTGTGGTGGAGTTTACCACTGCATCTGCTGTGGTGGAGTTTACCACTGTAACTGCTGTGGTGGAGTTTACCACTGTATCTGCTGTGGTGGAGTTTACCACTGTATCTGCTGTGGTGGAGTTTACCACTTTATCTGCTGTGGTGGAGTTTACCACTGTAACTGCTGTGGTGGAGTTTACCACTGTAACTGCTGTGGTGGAGTTTACCGCTGTAACTGCTGTGGTGGAGTTTACCACTGTATCTGCTGTGGTGGAGTTTACCACTGTAACTGCTGTGGTGGAGTTTACCACTGTATCTGCTGTGGTGGAGTTTACCACTGTAACTGCTGTGGTGGAGTTTACCACTGTATCTGCTGTGGTGGAGTTTACCACTGTAACTGCTGTGGTGGAGTTTACCACTGTAACTGCTGTGGTGGAGTTTACCACTGTATCTGCTGTGGTGGAGTTTACCACTGTATCTGCTGTGGTGGAGTTTACCACTGTATCTGCTGTGGTGGAGTTTACCACTGTACCTGCTGTGGTGGAGTTTACCACTGTATCTGCTGTGGTGGAGTTTACCGCTGTGTCTGCTGTGGTGGAGTTTACCACTGTATCTGCTGTGGTGGAGTTTACCACTGTATCTGCTGTGGTGGAGTTTACCGCTGTATCTGCTGTGGTGGAGTTTAACACTGTAACTGCTGTGGTGGAGTTTACCACTTTATCTGCTGTGGTGGAGTTTACCACTGTAACTGCTGTGGTGGAGTTTACCACTGTATCTGCTGTGGTGGAGTTTACCACTGTATCTGCTGTGGTGGAGTTTACCACTGTATCTGCTGTGGTGGAGTTTACCACTGTATCTGCTGTGGTGGAGTTTACCACTGTAACTGCTGTGGTGGAGTTTACCACTGTATCTGCTGTGGTGGAGTTTACCACTGTATCTGCTGTGGTGGAGTTTACTGCTGTATCTGCTGTGGTGGAGTTTACCACTGTAACTGCTGTGGTGGAGTTTACCACTGTATCTGCTGTGGTGGAGTTTACCACTGTAACTCTCAGACTTGTTATGATTAATGTATGTCTTACCTTTCGCTGAACATCTTCCTGGTCCTTCGGGAAACGGCTGAAGCAACGCTGCAAATAACATCTATAATGAATAAAATGCAAATGATCAGGCTAGATCCCCCCCTCTCTCCATCCGTAGGGACCCCACACACACACACACGCACGCACGCACGCACACACACACACGCACGCACACACACACACACGCGTACGCACACACACACACACACACACAACATCTCTGTTTTGCTGTGAGAAGGAAGCCATATTATCATCAATGGGGATCAAAGCATTGCTAAAACGAGTTCTGTTGTGAATTCATGATAATAACTTAAATAAATATCAGAACATTCAAAGTGTGAGCGACACTTTTTCACACAAACAAACAAACAAACCCAAAATCAATCAAATACGTCTTCTTATCTGCGCCGCATAGAAACTGGAGCTGCAGAAATTAGCTCGTTAAATTTTGGGCCAATTATGTTTATTGGAGTGTGACAGAGAGAGAGGCTGCTGTTCAGCGGGGCGTGGCGCGGCAACAATAGAACCGAGTCAAGCCCGTTTTATAGCCGTAGTGTTACTTAACGACGGAGCCAATGACTGACTGAGCTGATCTCATTTATATTATTAATATCTTCTGTTTTCACAGCGAAAGGCGTCTGCGATTGAGGGAGGAACGTGTTCTCAAACGTCTCGAAGTGAAGCAGGAGGCTTCTCTGACTCGCGTCGTTAGAAACTAGATCACAGAGAGAGTCAAGAAAACGTTTTTTTTTTGTTCTGAAAACTATTCGTGAAATAGTTCCTCGTGTTGGTGAGGGTATAAGTGATTATGAAAGCCTTCAAATAATGTCACCAATTACTGCTCTGTTTACTCCATGTGTAACTCTGTGTTGTTGTATGTTGTCGAACTGCTTTGCTTTATCTTGGCCAGGTCGCAGTTGTAAATGAGAACTTGTTCTCAACTAGCCTACCTGGTTAAATAAAGGTGAAATAAAAAAATAAAAAATATTAAACATGTAGCTGCTAACATGTAGCTGCTAACATGTAGCTGCTAACATGTAGCTATTAAACATGTAGCTGCTAACATGTAGCTATTAAACATGTAGCTGCTAACATGTAGCTAGTAAACATGTAGCTGCTAACATGTAGCTAGTAAACATGTAGCTATTAAACATGTAGCTGCTAATATGTAGCTATTAACCTGTTATGGCTAGGGGGCAGTATTTTCACGGCCGGATAAAAAACGTACCCAATTTAATCTGATTATTACTCCTGCCCAGTAACTAGAATATGCATATAATTATTCGCTTTGGATAGAAAACACTCCAAAGTTTCTAAAACTGTTTGAATGGTGTCTGTGAGTATAACAGACCTCATTTGGCAGGCCAAAACCTGAGAAGATTCTGTACAGGAAGTACCCTGTCTGACCATTTCTTGGCCTTTTTGATTATCTCTATCCAATACAGGGGATCTCTGCTGTTACGTGACACTTCCTACGGCTCCCATGGGCTCTCAGAAGGTGGCAAAAAGCTGAATGATATCGAGGCAGCCCCTGGCTGAAAAACATTAGCGCGTTTGGATAGTGGCCAGTCACAGTACTATGAGACTCCAGCTCGTGCACGAGGGGATCCCATGCTTTTATTTTCTCTCTCTTTTGTACATAAACACGCTTTCCCGGTCGGAATATTATCGCTTTTTTACGAGAAAAATGGCATAAAAATTGATTTTAAACAGCGGTTGACATGCTTCGAAGTACGGTAATGGAATATTTAGAATTTTTTTGTTACGAAATGCGTCGTGCTCGTCACCCTTCTTTACCCTTTCGGATAGTATCTTGAACGCACGAACAAAATGCCGCTGTTTGGATATAACTATGGATTATTTGGGACCAAACCAACATTTGTTATTGAAGTAGAAGTCCTGGGAGTGCATTCTGACGAAGAACAGCAAAGGTAATCAAACTTTTCTAATAGTAAATCGGAGTTTGGTCAGGGCTAAACTTGGTGGGGGTCAAAATAGCTAGCCGTGATGGCCGGGCACCCTACTCCGAATATTGCAAAATGTGCTTTCACCGAAAAGCTATTTTAAAATCGGACACCTCGATTGCACAAAGGAGTTCTGTATCTATAATTCTTTAAATAATTTGTATGTTTTTTGTGAACGTTTATCGTGAGTAATTTAGTAAATTCATCGGAAGTTTGCGGGGGTATGCTAGTTCTGAACGTCACATGCTAATGTAAAAAGCTGGTTTTTGATATAAATATGAACTTGATTGAACAAAACATGCATGTATTGTATAACATAATGTCCTAGGTGTGTCATCTGATGAAGATCATCAAAGGTTAGTGCTGCATTTAGCTGTGTTTTGTTTTTTGTGACATTATATGCTAGCTTGAAAAATGGGTGTCTGATTATTTCTGGCTGGGTACTCTGCTGACATAATCTAATGTTTTGCTTTTGCTGTAAAGCCTTTTTGAAATCGGACAGTGTGGTTAGATAAAGGAGAGTCTTGTCTTTAAAATGCTGTAAAATAGTCATATGTTTGAAAAATTGAAGTTTTTGTATTTTAGAGGAATTTGTAATTCGCGCCACGCCTATCATTGGATATTGGAGCAGGTGTTCCGCTAGCGGAACGTCTAGATGTAAGAGGTTTTAAACATGTAGCTCCTAACATGTAGCTATTAAACATGTGTAAGAGGTTCGTAACTGGCTGCAGGGAAGTCAGGCGCAGGAGAGCAGAACTGGGTAACAACTGGAGCACTTTAACGAGGCACAACCAACGGTACCCAGAACAACAAAATATGGGTTGAAATAACCCGTCGCAACCAGTCTGGAGTGCACATACACTTTACAACAAACAATTCCACACACAGACATGGGGGGGAACAGAGGGTTATATACATGTCAAGTAATGAGGGAATGTAAACCAGGTGTGAGGGTAAAACAAGACAAAACAAATGGAAAATGAATGGTGGATTGTCGATGGCTAGAAGAACGGTGACGTCGACCGCCGAACGCCGCCCGAACAAGGAGAGGGACCGACTTCGGCGGAAGTCGTGACAACATGTAGCTGCTAACATGTAGCTAGTAAACATGTAGCTGCTAACATGTAGCTAGTAAACATGTAGCTGTTAAACATGTAGCTGCTAACATGTAGCTAGTAAACATGTAGCTGCTAACATGTAGCTTTTAAACATGTAGCTGCTAACATGTAGCTAGTAAACATGTAGCTATTAAACATGTAGCTATTAAACATGTAGCTGCTAACATGTAGCTGTTAAACATGTAGCTGCTAACATGTAGCTAGTAAACATGTAGCTATTAAACATGTAGCTGCTAACATGTAGCTATTAAACATGTAGCTGTTAAACATGTAGCTGCTAACATGTAGCTAGTAAACATGTAGCTTCTAACATGTAGCTAGTAAACATGTAGCTGCTAACATGTAGCTAGTAAATATGTAGCTGCTAACATGTAGCTAGTAAACATGTAGCTAGTAAATATGTAGCTGCTAACATGCAGCTAGTAAACATGTAGCTGCTAACATGTAGCTAGTAAATATGTACAGATGTAGGATCTTTATTTCATCAATCTTTTGTTGCTGATAATTTCCCTGCTCAGTGTATTCAAGGTTTAAAAAGGCTTCTAAAGTTTGTAATTTCCAGTGTATTCAAGGTTTAAAAAGGCTTCTAAAGTTTGTAATTTCCACTTTGAAATGTCAGACTTAATTTGCCCTAAGAAAAATGTATCAAACCCGACCAAAAATGTTAGCGAATTATAATCTACATAACGATTCACATTTCCTGTTGCCGCGGGATTATTTTCCTGCCGTATCAAACTAGCTGAAATGAAGATCCTCCTCTCTGATTCAGAGGGGTTGGGTTAAATGTGGAAGAAATATTTCAGTTGAAGGCGTTAGGTGTACAACTGACTAGGTATCCCCCCTTTACAACTGACTAGGTATCCCCCCTTTACAACTGACTAGGTATCCCCCCTTTACAACTGACTAGGTATCCCCCCTTTACAACTGACTAGGTATCCCCCCTTTACAACTGACTAGGTATCCCCCTTTACAACTGACTAGGTATCACCCCCTTTACAACTGACTAGGTATCCCCCCCCTTTACAACTGACTAGATATCCCCCTTTACAACTGACTAGGTATCCCCCCTTTACAACTGACTAGATATCCCCCCTTTACAACTGACTAGGTATCCCCCTTTACAACTGACTAGGTATCCCCCCTTTACAACTGACTAGGTATCCCCCCTTTACAACTGACTAGGTATCCCCCTTTACAACTGACTAGGTATCCCCCCTTTACAACTGACTAGGTATCCCCCTTTACAACTGACTAGGTATCCCCCTTTTACAACTGACTAGGTATCCCCCCTTTACAACTGACTAGGTATCCCCTTTACAACTGACTAGGTATCCCCCTTTCCAACTGACTAGGTATCCCCCCTTTACAACTGACTAGTATCCCCCTTTACAACTACTGGTATCCCCCCTTTACAACTGACTAGGTATCCCCCTTTACAACTGACTAGGTATCCCCCTTTACAACTGACTAGGTATCCCCCCTTTACAACTGACTAGGTATCCCCTTTACAACTGACTAGGTATCCCCCTTTACAACTGACTAGGTATCCCCCCTTTACAACTGACTAGGTACCCCCCCTTTACAACTGACTAGGTATCCCCCCTTTACAACTGACTAGGTATCCCCCTTTACAACTGACTGGGTATCCCCCCTTTACAACGACTAGGTATCCCCCTTTACAACTGACTAGGTATCCCCCTTTACAACTGACTAGGTATCCCCTCTTTCCCTTTCCATATGTTAACATGTCGCTAGCTGAATGATGCTCCATGTAGAAAGGGGATGTTTTATTCAAGCGCACAATGTTTCAACAACGTTTGAACATCTCCAGTTCTGATATTAACATTTTAAATGATCACCTCTTCCTTCCGAAGTCTCCATTATTCAACACACCGTTGATTTTAATCAGCCTTTCTGGAGGAGGAAAATAATGTTCTGTGAGTTTCTCTCCCTCCCTCCCTCCCTCCCTCCCTCCCTCCCTCCCTCCCTCCCTCCCTCCCTCCCTCCCTCCCCCCTCTACCTCTCTCTCTCTCCCTCCCGCTCTCTCCCTCTCTCCCTCCGCTCTCTGTCTCTCTCTCTCCATCTCTCCATCTCTCCATATCTCCCTCTTTCCCTCCCTCCCTCCCTCCCTCCCTCCCTCCCTCCCTCCCTCCCTCTCTCTATCTCCCTCCCTCCCTCTCTCTCTATCTCTCCCTCCCTCCCTCCCTCCCTCCCTCCCTCCCTCCCTCCCTCCCTCCCTCCCTCCCTCCCTCCCTCCCTCTCCCTATCTCCCTCTCTCCCCTCCCTCTCTCTCTCTCTCTCTCTCCCTCCCACTCTCTCCCTCTCTCCCTCCCTCTCTCCCTCTCTCCCTCCTGCTCTCCCTCTCTCCCTCTCTCTCTCCATCTCTCCATCTCTCCCTCTTTCCCTCTTTCCCTCCCTCCCTCCCTCCCTCCCTTCCTCTCCTCAATTTCTCTCTCTCTCTCTCTCTCTCTCTGTCTCTCTCTCTCTGTCTTTCTCTCTCCCTCTCTCCCTCCTGTTCTCTCCCTCCCTTCTCTCCCTCCCTCTCTCTCTCTCTCTCCCTCCCTCCCTCCCTCCCTCCCTCTCCCTTATTCTCTTCCGAGGGGAAACAGGAGGTATGAAAACAGAAGCCATTTATCAAGCAATAAATATTTAAGGTGTAATTTCAATAAGTAATCCTCCTCTACCTAACAGAGATGTTTGTTCAGTCCCTGTTCCTTCCCTGCTTCAGACGCTGCGTAGGAAAACGCTCTTGTGTTTCTGTGCCGTCCGTTTCTCTTCAACATTAACACCTTGACCACCCCTCCCAGATGGAGACCTGGTTATTATTGGATCCCTCCCAGATGGGGAACTGGTTATTATTGGATCCCTCCCAGATGGGGACCTGGTAACTAAACGTTATTATTGGATCCCTCCCAGATGGGGACCTGGTTATTATTGGATCCCTCCCAGATGGAGACCTGGTTATTATTGGATCCCTCCCAGATGGAGACCTGGTTATTATTGGATCCCTCCCAGATGGAGAACTGGTTATTATTGGATCCCTCCCAGATGGGGACCTGGTTATTATTGGATCCCTCCCAGATGGAGACCTGGTTATTATTGGATCCCTCCCAGATGGAGACCTGGTAACTAAACGTTATTATTGGATCCCTCCCAGATGGAGACCTGGTAACTAAATGTTATTATTGGATCCCTCCCAGATGGAGACCTGGTTATTATTGGATCCCTCCCAGATGGAGACCTGGTTATTATTGGATCCCTCCCAGATGGAGACCTGGTAACTAAATGTTATTATTGGATCCCTCCCAGATGGAGACCTGGTAACTAAACGTTATTATTGGATCCCTCCCAGATGGGGACCTGGTAACTAAACGTTATTATTGGATCCCTCCCAGATGGGGAACTGGTTATTATTGGATCCCTCCCAGATGGAGACCTGGTAACTAAACGTTATTATTGGATCCCTCCCAGATGGGGAACTGGTTATTATTGGATCCCTCCCAGATGGATACCTGGTTGTTTTGGATCCCTCCCAGATGGGAACTGGTTATTATTGGATCCCTCCCAGATGGGGAACTGGTTATTATTGGATCCCTCCCAGATGGAGAACTGGTTATTATTGGATCCCTCCCAGATGGGGACCTGGTAACTAAACGTTATTATTGGATCCCTCCCAGATGGGGACCTGGTAACTAAACGTTATTATTGGATCCCTCCCAGATGGGGACCTGGTTATTATTGGATCCCTCCCAGATGGGGAACTGGTTATTATTGGATCCCTCCCAGATGGGGACCTGGTAACTAAACGTTATTATTGGATCCCTCCCAGATGGGGAACTGGTTATTATTGGATCCCTCCCAGATGGAGACCTGGTTATTATTGGATCCCTCCCAGATGGGGAACTGGTTATTATTGGATCCCTCCCAGATGGGGACCTGGTAACTAAACGTTATTATTGGATCCCTCCCAGATGGGGACCTGGTAACTAAACGTTATTATTGGATCCCCTCCCAGATGGAGACCTGGTTACTAAACGTTATTATTGGATCCCTCCCATATGGATACCTGGTAACTAAACGTTATTATTGGATCCCTCCCAGATGGGGACTGGTTATTATTGGATCCCTCCCAGATGGAGACCTGGTGACTAAACGTTATTATTGGATCCCTCCCAGATGGGGGAACTGGTTATTATTGGATCCCTCCCAGATGGGGAACTGGTTATTATTGGATCCCTCCCAGATGGGGGACCTGGTCTAATTTTATTGGATCCCTCCCAGATGGGGACCTGGTTATTATTGGATCCCTCCCAGATGGGGACCTGGTAACTAAACGTTATTATTGGATCCCTCCCAGATGGAGACCTGGTAACTAAACGTTATTATTGGATCCCTCCCAGATGGGGAACTGGTTATTATTGGATCCCTCCCGGGATGGAGACCTGGTACTCAACGTTATTATTGGATCCCTCCCAGATGGGGACCTGGTTATTATTGGATCCCTCCCAGATGGGGACTGGTTCAAACGATTATTGGATCCCTCCCAGATGGAGACCTGGTAACTAAACGTTATTATTGGATCCCTCCCAGATGGAGACCTGGTTATTATTGGATCCCTCCCAGATGGAACTGGTTATTATTGGATCCCTCCAGATGGGGACCTGTCTTCGTTATTATTGGATCCCTCCCAGATGGGACCTGGTTATTATTGGATCCCTCCCAGATGGGGAACTGGTTATTATTGGATCCCTCCCAGATGGGGAACTGGTTATTATTGGATCCCCTCCCAGATGGGGACCCGGTAACTAAACGTTATTATTGGATCCCTCCCAGATGGAGACCTGGTTATTATTGGATCCCTCCCAGATGGGGAACTGGTTATTATTGGATCCCTCCCAGATGGGGAACTGGTTATTATTGGATCCCTCCCAGATGGGGAACTGGTTATTATTGGATCCCTCCCAGATGGAGACCTGGTAACTAAACGTTATTATTGGATCCCTCCCAGATGGAGACCTGGTTATTATTGGATCCCTCCCAGATGGAGACCTGGTTATTATTGGATCCCTCCCAGATGGGGACCTGGTAACTAAACGTTATTATTGGATCCCTCCCAGATGGAGACCTTAACTAAGTTATTATTATCCTCCCGATGGACTGTTATTATTGATCCCTCCCAATGGCTGCTTATTATTGATCCCTCCCAATGATTTATTATTATCCCTCCCATACTTTATTATTATTGATCCCTCCCATGGGGATTTTTTTATCCCTCCCAATGGGACCTGGCAATAAGCGTTATTATTGATGCCTCGATGGGGAACTGGTTATTAGTTGGGATCCCTCCCAGACTGGGACTGGTTATTTTATCCCACCCAGATGGAACCTGTAACTAATTATTATTGATCCCTCCCAATGGACCTGTAACTAACGTTATTATTGATCCCCTCCCCAGATGGGGACCTGGTAACTAAAGGTTATTATTGGATCCCTCCCAGATGGGGACCTGGTTATTATTGGATCCCTCCCAATGAGACTGGT
>NW_025549111.1:0-9734 GCF_905237065.1 Salmo salar | reverse complement strand
TGATTGTACATGACTTGAAAAACACCTTCTATAAATCCACAGTTAATGAGCAACCCCAAGCCCATGAGGTTGAAGGGTTATCCGTGGAAGCTCAACGGATTATGCCGAGAGCGCTCAAAGATATGTCATAGAAGTACCAAAAATGCTCTGCAGCATTTAAGGTCCCCAACAACACAGTGGCCTCCATCATTCTTGCGTGGAAGTTTGGAACCATAGGAGCTATTCCTGGGGCTGGCAGCCGGCCAAACAGCAAATTGGGAAGTGGCCTTGGTCAGGTGGGTGACCAGGCCCAGGTGGTCCCCTCTTGACAGGCTCCAGAGTTTCTTCTGTGGAGATGAAACCTTCCAGAACAACCATCTCTGCAGCACTTCACTAATCAGGCCTTTATGGTAGAGTGGCCAGGCCCGGAAGCCACTCCTCAGTAAAACGGCACAAGTGTGTCGCAGGTTTGCCAAAGGCACCTAAAGGACTCTCGGTCCATGAGACCATGGTCTGAGAGTCGCTTGGTCTGATGAAACCAATATTTAACTTTCTTTGGCTTGAATGCCAAGTACAGAGAGATCCTTGAGGAAAACCTGCTCCCACAGCACCTCAGATTGAGGTGAAGGTTTACCTTCCAACAGATAACGAACCGTACGCTTGAGAGTGGCTTTTGGGACAAGGGGGTGACGTACAATTTAATACATTTTAGAATAAGGCTGCTTAACATAACAAAATGTAGAGAAAGTCAAAGGGGTCTGAATACTTTCCGAATGCACTGTAGAGGCCCTGCCCAGTAAGAACTTATTCAAGAGAAACAAGCAACTGAACAGGAAGAGAACTGGATAGCTTATTCTTTTAAATGACTCTTCCATATCAATACTGAAGACTTGCCGCAGTATACAGCACTTCCACCTTAACTGTCTGGAAGTGCTCTTGACATTCAGTGTCAGGTTGAACACAGATGGGCAGGTCTACAATGCCTGGCAACTTAAATGTTACATTGTCACCATGTATTAGACTAATACAAGTAATGTTTGCGTGAACTTGAGGTCCTGTCTGGATAAAACACAATCCTGATGATGCTCCTTTTCAAGCCCCCTACTCTTTTAGGGGACATAGGTTGGTATTGGAAATGTTTGGTGCACTGAAAGATAATCCACATGAATGGTGTTAGTTTGTTTTGGACATGGTACAAATGGAAATGAGAAGAATGCACTCTATTCTTCAGTTACAAATGACCAGACAAATAAATCAATTTACCTAGCATACGAGGAATGATGGCATCAAATGACGACGTCTATGAAACTGGTGTATGCAGCGGTTTCCGATTTGGAATTGAGAGTTTGATTAACTTTCAATCGACTTTTTCCCAGTAACAGCTATTTTTTTTTGTTCCAAGTTTTTGAACACACCGAGGTCGGAGATTTCGAGTGCCCAGTTGTTTTTACGAACGCGACGAGTCAATTACTCGAGCGTTAATGATAAACATTGGTGCGACGTTTCAACTTGTATAAAGTGTCAAGAGGCACGTGTAGTTCAAAACAGTCCGCAAGGTAACCATCACTCATGTGACTCAACTGGCATTATCTCGTCGGGAACCCCCGGCAAACCTGCAAGCGTTTCACTCTCAACGACTCGAACGTGGGTAACCCTAGAGTAACGTTAAATAGTATCATGCACACTTTTCCTCACCACTTGAATCCTACCGTGGTTAGTCATGATGCTGGTTAGGTGCACTTCTGAAACGGCATGCTCCTAACTACTTCGTACATACACCAACGATATTGCTTTTTAACTAAAGTCGTTGGCTATAGCCATGAAGGAATAGGCGATAATAAACTAATATTTACTATGGCTAACTTCACTGTAGCTAGTAAACCAGAACATATTGGCTTTCAAGGAGTGCCAACACCATCGTCGTTACAGTCAAAACGCTTAGTTAGCTATCAAACAACCAAAAAAATAAAAACACCTTGCCCAGTGCCCAGCTGAGAAGGACTAGCCTCCTAGCTGTATTTAATACCCCGTCTAAATCGTGCTTTACATTTTTGTAGCTAATGCTTTCATAGAAAACCAGAAACTGGGTCACGTGAGTTATTGTTTGGCATCTACTTGGCTAGCTGCGCGAGCCAGGCTAGCTAGCCGCCTAGCCCAGCAGCTAGTTAACTAACACTTGAAGATCCTAAATGCTACAACAAGCGTTGGACGGTAAATCTCTCTTCACATCACTGGCTTCAACCTCCAATCGTTAAAAGGACACAGACATTCATACTGCTAAACTCAATAAATAGAACAAATAAAGCATAGCTTCTGACTGGATTTGCTCGCTAACTATTAGCTAGTATTGTTAGATAGCAACTGCGTCGATTGGAAGAGGAAGCATTCCTTAAAACGACTAGCCGCAGCTGGGACCGGGAGCAACACATATCAATTGAACCCTGTAACGTTAGGTAAATTAGTTATATAAATAAGCAACTTACCCTCTTGACAAAATTTTTTGACTTTAGGGTCTCAACCTATCCATTGGATTTGTAATTCCATTTGGGAAGACTCTCTAGCACCCCAGCTCAAATCTCATTCTGATGCTGCGCACAATCTCCGAAACCTCCAGCCAACGGATCCGCCTCAAAATATTTAAAAGGACTGATGACGCCAGCATTATCACATAGTGAATCTGATGCCGCGTTGAAAACAACTGGGAACTCGGAAAACAAGGTCAAATCTTGACGTCAGTGATCTTCAGAATTCTGAGTTGGATGACCGTTTAAAACATTTTTTCCAGTCGGAGCTCATTTTTCATATGTTCCCAGTTGTCTTGAGCGCGGCATAAATGAACACATCCCTTTCCACCAAGATAAGGTACAATGTGATGCGTTCCATCTCGTTCATTACCGAAAGCCAACCATACATATGCCCAAATGAAGGTTTATGGTCTGTACTTGTGTGATTTGAAAAGAGAAGCTCAGAATAACCAATGTTGGAAATAAATGACATTGGAATATTAGGTTGATATGTCCCATTTTCTCGTGTTTGGATTCTTCCTAACTGAGTTGACTTCTCCGGTGTGTTTCAGGACGATTTTATATTTGCCTTGTGCACTCACTGCATTGATTTGCATGAACTAAATGTTTGTCTGTGGACAGTATGCCACCGGTGGCCAATATGGGAAAATACACCAGTCCCTGAACCCTGGGTCTATTCATTACGGAAACGGTCTACCGTTTAAGAACGAAACGGAACAAACAGAATGAAACGAGGGCCATACCTGCAATGGCCCAGTACAAACTCAACGGGTGTAGACCTTACAGTGAAATGCTTACTTGCAAGACCTTAACCAACAATGCCAATGCAAATAGTCCGGGTAGCCATTTGATTAGCTGTTCGGGAGTCTTATGGCTTGGGGGTAGAAGCTGTTAAGAATCCTTTTGGGCAAAGACTTGACGCTTCGGTTACCACTTACCGTGAGGTAGCAGAGAGAACATTCTATGACTAGGGTGGCTGGAGTCTTTGGCCATTTTTAGGGACTTCCTCTGACACCGCCTTCCTGTGCCTCAGTTGGTAGAGCATGGTGTGTGCACGCCAGGTTGTGGGTTCGATTCCACGGGGGGCCAGTACAAAAATAAAATGCATGAAATGAAATGTATGCATTCACTACTGTAAGTTGCTCTGGATAAGAGTGTCTGCTAAATGACTAAAATGTAAATGTTCTGGATGGCAGGAAGCTTGGCCCCAGTGGTGTACTGGGCCGTACAAACCCACCCTCTGTAGTGCATTGCGGTCGGAGGCCACCAGTTGCCATACCAGGTGGTGATGCAACCAGTCAGGATGTTCTCAATGGTGCAGCTGTAGAACTTTTTGGAGGATTTGAGGACCCATGCCAAATCCTTTCAGTCTCCTGAGGGGAATAGGTGTTGTCGTGCCCTCCCACTACTGTCTTGGTGTGTTTTGGACCATGATAGTTAGTTGGTGATGTGGACGCCAAGAAACTTTTTTACCTCTCAACCCACTCCACTACAGCCCCGTCGATGAAAATGGGGGGCGGGCTCGGTCCTCCTTTCCTGCAAGTCCACGATCGTCTCCTTTGTCTTGATCATGTTGAGGGAGGGATGTTATCCTGGCACCACACTGCCAGGTCTCTGACCTCCTCCTATAGGCTGTCTCATCGTTGCAACGGTGTCATTAGCAAACTTAATGATGGTGTTGGAGTCATGCTCGCCATGCAGTCATGGGTGAACAGGGAGTACAGGAGGGGACTGAGCACCCACCCCTGAGGGGCCTCGTGTTAAGTATCAGCGGCAGATGTGTTTGTTACCTACCCTTACCACTTGGGGCGGCCCGTCAGAAGTCCAGGATCCAGTTGCGAGGGAGGCGTTTAGTCCCAGGGTCCTTAGCAAGTACTGAGTTGTCTGCCCTACATACACAAACAAACAACATTTGGATATCTTATTGCATATTGGAAATATAGATCTGTAACCAGCACAGATATAATGGGTTAAAATATCAACTATGATTATTCGATGATGAATGTAAACTTCACTTTTTGGTAGCTGTTCAATAGACAACCTTCCAAGTCAAATTTGCTTTCATTCACAAATTTGCTTTCACTGCCACCCTGAATCTCCCAAAACATCCTCGATAGGCCCAGTCCACCATCAGTCCTCCTCTCAGACAGTTACTAGAGACAGAAAACCATGAACTGACTGCCACATGTCAGAGGCCATTCAACAGCAAAAATGCATGGAAATTGATGTTTGTGCATTTGCTCTAATATGTAACTATTTTGCTACCAACCATGGCTGTCCAGCCAATATACACCTAACTACTCTTGTAGTAAGAATGAGCATTCATGCTGGGGTACTCATTTGGTCTGAAAACTGCAGTAATCCCAACATCCTCCCGAGTGGTGTAGTGGTCTCAAGGCACTGCAGCGCGAGGTCGCTCAGCTGTGCCACTTGAGATTCTGAGTTCGAGGCCAGGCTCTTTCACAGCCCGGACCATGACTGGGAGACCCATGGGGCGGGCGCTGCAGTTGGCCCAGCGTCTCCATTAGGGGGGGTTTGCCGGCGGGGATGTTTCTTGTCCCATCGCGCGCTAAGCCGACTCCTGTAGCGGGCTGGTGTACTGTGTTTCCTCTGACACATTGGTGCGGCTGGCTTCTGGGTTAAGTGGGCATTATGTCAAAAACTGTGGCTTGGTTGGGTTGTTGTTTCGGAGCTCTCTCTCACCTCCTTCGGTTGCAGGATGATCAACTTAATACCAATATACCACATTGGTAGAAAAGGGCTTTAAAAACTTTAAAAACAAGAATCCCAACATCTCTCTAAGGCATTACCTCTATGCCAAACAAAGGCTTACCTTAGGATAGTAAAACTTGATGTATGTGAACATTTATAGGGTGCCAGGGATTGATTGTGTTATGGTCTTTGTGTACAATGCTTTTTCAGATAACACATATGTTAAATCAGCTAGAAAGATGTGTCGGCATCGAGTAATTGTCTCTGGCCCCCCTCCCAGTTAGGGAATGATGAGCTCTACAGCAGAGTCTCACAACTCAATTGCTGGTTAAAACTGTTTTCTCCCCTCCCAAAAATAGAATTTGTAGATTATTGCCTTTCGGACTGGCCATAATCTTTCAGGTAACGGACTCCATCCTAGTGGAGTGGTGCTCTCATCTTACTTGCAACATAAGGGCTCTAACTCCCCTAGCTCCACAATGAAATAGGGTGCAGGCCAGGCAGCAGGCTGTTAGCCAGCCTAAACCCATAAATGTCAGAGTCTCCCACTACCACTGCTTGTCAGTGTAGTCAGCTCAAGCTATCCCCATTGAGACCGTGGCTGTGCCTCGAGCCTGGGTTGGGCAAACTAAACATGGTGGTGTTCGTTTTAGCAATCTCATTGAATAACCTCCTCCATTCCTACATTATTGAAAACTTGTATACTTCACATCTCAAAATAAAGGGATACTTAATGTTAGATCCCTCACTTCAAAAGGCAGTTATAGTCAATGAACTAATCACTGATCGTAATCTTGATGTGATTGGCCTGACTAACTGCTATATATTGACTTTTAATACCTCCTCTTTACACTATTACATTCCCCTCCATCCATAAACGAGTGTTCTAACATTCACGATAACAAATTTCAATTTACAAAAAAAAAACATTTTCGTCTTTTGAGCTTCTAGTCATGAAATCATATGCACCTACTCAATCACTTTTTTATAGCTAATGTTTACAGGCCTCCTGGGCCATATCCGGCGTTCCTCACTGAGTTCCCTGAATTCCTATCGACATTGTAGTCATAGCAGATAATATTCACATTTTTGGTGACTTTAATACCTGAAAGTCCACAGGCCCACTCCAAAAGGCTTTTTGCCATCATACGATCAGTCAGGTTTTTGTCCAGCATGTCTCTGGACCTACTCACTGCACACAGTCATACTCTGGACCTAGTTTTGTCCTGTGGAATAAATTTGATGATATTAATGTTTTCCCCCTAATCCTACCCATTTATTCGTTTGCAATCGCAACAAATAATCTGCTCAACCCCAACGAGCATCCAAAGTCATGCTATAAATTCTCAACCACCCAAAATTCTTGATCTTCCAACCCTCTGCCTGCCCAAAGGGCACAGGACAATATCTTAACACCTAACTGAGACTCAATTTACCTTGCGCAATACCTAGATTCGGTTTGCACCCCTAAAAACTAAAAACATTTGTCATAAGAAACTAGCTCCCTGGTAGTACAGAAAATACATGAGCTCTGAAGCAACTTCCAAGAAAACTAGAGCGGAAATGGCACCACACCAAACTGGAGATCTTCCGACTAGCTTGGAAAAAGACAGTGCCGTGCATATCAACCTCCCCTGCTACATCACTATTTTTCCAATTAATACAATCAATGTTTTTTGTACTGTCACAAAGCTAACTAAAAACAGCATTCCCCAAGAATGGCTTTCACTTCAGCATAATAAATTAATAACTTCTTTGAGAAAAGATCATGATCATTGTAAGCAAATTCCTTTAATTTATTCCTCCATTTTCTTCTCACAAATCCTCTGCCAGGACCTAGGATCAGGGAGACACTAAAGATGTTTTAGTACTATATCTCTTGACACAATGATAAAATAATCATGCTCTAAACCTTCGAGCTGCATACTGACCCTATTCCCACTAACTACTCAAAGAAGCTGCTTCCTGTGCTTGGCCTCCTACTTTAACATTACCTCTCTATCCCCGATGTTACCAAACTCACTAAAGTGGCAGTAATAAAGCAATCTCTTGAAAAAGCAAAATCTTGACCCAAAAATATAAAAACTATCGGCCTATTCAATCTTCCCATTCCTCTCAAAAATTTTAAAAAGCTGTTGCACAGCAACTCACGCGTCCCTAAAGACAAACAATGTATATGAAACCTTCAGTCTGGTTTTAGAGCCCCATCATAGCACTGAGACTGCACTTGTGAAAGGTGGTAAATACATTTTATTGGCATCAGACATGAGCTCTGCACTCTGTCCTCGTGCTCCTAGAATCTTAGTGCTGCTTTTGATACCATCGATCACCACATTCTTTTGGAAGATTACCCAAATTGGTCTACACACAAGATTCTGGCCTGTTTAAATCTTATCTATCGAAATATCAGTTTGTCTCTATGAATGGTTTTTGTCCTCTGACAAATCAACTGTAAATTCGGTGTTCCCTCAAGGTTCCATTTTAGACCACTATTATTTTCACTATATATTTTACCTCTTGGGATTCATTCAAAACATAATTTAAATTTCCTGCTATCATACACCTGTACATTTTAAAAAAACATGGTGAAACCCCAAAATTGCCCTTGCTAGAAGCCTGTGTTTCAGACATAAGGAAGTGGATGGCTGCAAACTTTCTACTTTTCAAACTCAACAAAACAGAGATGCTTGTTCTAGGTCCCAAGTAAAAAAGAGATCTTCTGTTGAATCTACAATTAATCTTGATGTTTTACAGTCGTCTCAAATAAAACTGTGAAGGACCTTGGCGTTACTCTGACCCTATCTCTCTTTTAAACATATCACTGTTTCAAACCTTTTTTCCACACATAACATTGTGCAAAAATCAAGAAACTTTTTGTCCAAAAATGATGCAGAAAAATGTATCCATGCTTTTTTGTTTACTTCTAGAGTTGACTACTGCAATGCTCTACTTTCCGGCTACCGGATAAAGCACTAAATAAACTTCAGTTAGTTGCTAAATACGCATGCTAAAATCCTGACTAGAACAAAAAATGTGATCATATTACTCCAGTGCTAGCCTCCTACACTGGCTTCCTGTTAAGCGGGCTGATTTCAAGGTTCTCCTGCTAACCTACAAACATTACTGGGTTCTCTCTATTTTTTCCTTACATACCTACAAAATGCTCTACTCACTAACGCATCCCTCCTAATTGTCCCTAAAGATTTCTAAGCAAACAGCTGGAGGCAGGGCTTCTCCTATGGGTCCATTTTTATGGAATGGTCTCCTACCCATGTGAGACGCAACTCGTCTCAACCTTTTCTTTCTACTCACTTTCAGTAGGTTCTATATTTAGTGTAGTCTGGCCCAGGAGGTGTAAGGTGAGCGACTCTGAGCACCGCCCTTCCTGTCTCTCCCGACCGGTTCCCCTCTCTCCACTGGATTCTCTGCCTCTAACCTATTACAGGGGCTGAGTCACTGGCTTACTGGTGTTCTTCCATGCGTCCTTGGAGGGGTTCTTGAGTGGGTTGATCACTGTTCTTCCTGTCTGGGTTGGCGCCCCTTGGGTTGTGCCATGGCGATCTTTGTGGCTTACTTGCGCTTCTCTTCAGGATGTAAGTTGGTGATTGAAGATATCCCTCTAGTGGTGTGGGGATGTCTTTCAAAGTGGGTGGGGTTATATCCTCCTGTTTGCCCCAGTCCGGGGGTATCATCGGATGGGGCCACAGTGTTTCCTACCCCTCCTGTCTCAGCCTCCAGCATTTATGCTGGAGTAGTTTATGTGTCGGGGTCTAGGGTCAGTCTTTTTATATCTGGTATTTCTCCTGTCTTATCCGTGTCCTGTGTGTAATTTAAGTATGCTCTCTCCTAATTCTCTCTTTCTCTCTTTCTTTCTTTCTCTCTCGGGGGGCCTGAGCCCTAGACCATGCTTCCAGGGATTACCTGCATGTACTCCTTCTTCCCCTCCCCTGCTGTCTGCTGCTCATTTCATTTCTCCTGCTATGAACCATACCTGTTCACTGGGCGTCTACCTGTCCCAACTGCTGTTTTTCAACTCTCTAGAACGCAGGGCGGTAAAGATACTCTCAATATCTATAAAGCCAACTACATTACTCTTGAGGTGCTACTGTTGCACCCTACAACTACTATGATTTTTTTTAACCATGCTGGTCATTTATGACCATTTGAACATCTTGCCATATTCTGTTATAATCTCCACCCTAGCCAGAAGACTGGCCACCCCTCATAGCCTGGTTCCTCTCTGGTTTCTTCCCAGGTTTTGGCCTTTCTAGGGAGATTTTCCTAGCCACCGTGCTTCTCTATTACTTGCTGTTTGGGGTTTTTAGGCTGGGTTTCTCTTAGCACTTTAAGATATCAGCTGATGTAAGAAGGGCTATATAAATACATTTGATTTGAATTTGATATGAATCATTAGTAACCAAAAAGTGTTAAACAAAACAAAATATATTTTTTATTTGACATTCTTTAAAAGTAGCCACCTTTGTCTTGATGACAGCTTTGCACACTCTTGGCATTCTC
>NW_025549110.1:0-16183 GCF_905237065.1 Salmo salar | reverse complement strand
CGGCCTGGGTCCTCCTCCTGCTCCGTGGCTCGACGACTCCACTGCGAGCTCACAGAACAGGGCTCGGGCAGCCGAAAGAAATGAAGGAAAACCCCGCCCCCGCGGACCTGGCATCCTTTCACTCCCCTCCTCTCTACATTTTCCTCTGTTTGCTCCCACTTCCTACTCACACTCTAAACTCCAAGCATCTGCCTCTAACCCTAGGAAGCCTTTTGCTACCTTCTCCTCCCTCCTTAATCCTCCCCTCCCCCCCTCCTCCCTTTCTCATGATGACTTCCACAGCCATTTTGAAAAGAAGGTTGACGATATCCCGATCCTCGCTTGCTGCTAAGTCAAACGACACTGCTGGTCCTGCTCACACTGCCCTACCCTGTGCTTTGACCTCTTCCTCCCTCTCTCCAGATAACCGCTGCTCTTGCAACGCCGGCCGCCCAACAACCTGCCCACTTTGACCCTATCCCCTCCTCTCTTCTCCAGACCATTTCCGAGACCTCTCCCCTACCTCACCCCCCGCTGGCTACGTCCCTTCCGCCTTCAAGTGAGAGCGAGAGTTGCACCCCTTCTGAAAAAACCTACACTCGATCCCTCCGATGTCAACAACTACAGGCCAGTATCCCTTCTTTCCTTTCTCTCCAAAACTCTTTGAACGCGCTCGTGCTTGGCCAGCTCTCTTCATATCTCTCCAGAATGACCTTCTTGATCCTAATCAGTCAGGTTTCAAGACTGGGCACTCAACTGAGACTGCTCTTCTCTGTGTCACGGAGGCTCGCAGACTGCTAAAAAGCTAACTCTCCTCTGCTCTCATCCTTCTAGACCCATCTGCTGCCTTTGATACCGTGAACCATCAGATCCTCCTCTCCACCCTCTCCGAGCTGGGCATCTCCGGCACCGCTGCGACGCTTGGGATTGCGCCCTACCTGACAGGTCGCTTCTACCAGGTGGCGTGGCGAGAATCTGTCTCCGCACCACGTGCTCTCACCACTGGTGTCCCCAGGTCTCTGTTCTTGGCCCACCTTTATTCTCGCTATACACCAAGTCACTTGGCTCTGTCATATCCTCACATGGTCTCTCATCATTGCTATGCAGATGACACACAATTAATCTTCCTCTTTCCCCTTCTGACAACCAGGTGGCTAATCGCATCTCTGCATGTCTGGCAGACATATCAGTGTGAATGACGGATCACCACCTCAAGCTGAACCTCGCAAGACGGAGCGTTGTTCCTCCCGGGAAGAATTCTCACCTGCTCATGATCTCGCCATCACGGTTGACAACTCCTTGTGTCTCCTCCCAGAGTGCTAAGAGCCTTGGCGTGACCCTGACAACACCCCTGTCGTTTTCACCAACATCAAGGCGGTGACCCGATCCTGTAGGTTCATGCTCTACAACATTCGCAGAGTACGTACCCTGCCTCACAAGGAAGTTGTGCAGGTCCTAATCCAGGCACTTTGTCATCTCCCGTCTGGATTACTGCAACTGCTGTTGGCTGGGCTCCTTGCCTGTGCCATTAAACCCCCCATAACTCATCCAGCGCTCGCAGCCCGGTCTGGTGTTCAACCTTCCCAAGTTCTCTCACGCCACCCCGCCTCCTCCGCTCTCTCCACTGGCTTCCAGTCAAGTCGATCCGCTACAAGACTCATGGTGCTTGCCTACGGAGCTGTGAGGGGAACGGCACCTCCGTACCTTCAGGCTCTGATCAGGCCCTACACCCAAACAAGGGCACTCCGCTCATCCACCCTGGCCTGCTCGCCCTACCTCTGAGGAAGCACAGTTCCCGCTCAGCCCAGTCAAAACTGTTCGCTGCTCTGGCACCCCAATGGTGGAACAAGCTCCTCACGACGCCAGGACAGCGGAGTCAATCACCACCTTCCGGAGACACCTGAAACCCACCTCTTCAAGGAACACCTGGGATAGGATAAAGTAATCCTTCTAACCCCTTAAAAGATTTAGATGCACTATTGTAAAGTGGTTGTTCCACTGGATATTATAGGTGAATGCAATTGAATTTGTAAGTCGCTCTGAATAAGAGCGCCTGCTAAATGACTAAATAAAAAAATGTAAATGTAAGCATATGACCCAGGTTCCTACACCTATTAAAATGAGCATATGCTGTGCTCTCATAGGTTTCATTGAGTTGTGGACCTATTAAGATTGAGCAAGGCCACATGCTCACTCTCAGGTACAGTTCACTTTGTAAGACATCCTGATCCTCTGACCGTCACCAGATCTGATTATGTTGTGGAGAGTCCCGGTCCCTGCTGTGTCAGAGAATCGGGCACCGACCGACCGCTGAACAGTTTGTAGAATACACCATTGCCATTCCAGCCTGAACTTTGAGAGGAACAAAACACACAAGTAATCTACTTCCCTCTCAGTGTGTGTTTAGCCTACACATTAAAACACAGACCACGATACCATATTCTGATCTGCTGCTTCTGACACCCATTCCAGGCCCCAAAAACACATTGTGCTATTACGCTAAGCCTGTTCCTATTACCACAGCTTTAGAGTCAAAGGTATAGTCTAGGCCAAGCCTAATTAATCAACCCCACAAATGTTGTTTTAGAAGCTGATCTGAGATTAGCACACACAGAGGATTGACTTTCCCTTGCATAAAGGCCTAGAGTATCAATTAACGGTGACACGTGCCCAAAGCACCGATATGATATCACTGGAGGTCAGTGTGTATCCACAAAATGTTATGTATAGCAAGGAAAGCTCTTAAAATGTTTTAAATGGCTAAGAGACATGGGATAGGCCTACCTAATATTTATTCAGATAAATGTTTAACCGACTTTACAAACTGTAACCTAGAAACACGACTCATTCTTGTGGGATGTGCTTGATGTTCCGAGATTTCATTACCGAAATATGCCAGTTGACACTATCAGAAATTCTTTAGGTGGAATTTCGGGAAGTAAATGTTTTCAGCAATTGAAAAAAAAAAGATTAGCACTTTGACGAGGCTCTGTGTGGTTGTAATGATTGCAAACTCAGCCAACTGTAAAACACAACCCAGATGATGCAGGTCGCGATTAATAAAACACAGGTGACTGACGTAATGGAGCCCATGCCGGCTCCTCCAGGCCCACCGGGGCCCTGTCAGGCAGGGGTGGGACGATGGCTTCCAGGTGTGGGGTTTTGGAGACTGTAGGGGGGCGTCTGCCACCTCTCTTCCTCCACACAGCTGCTGCTCCACAGAGCGAGTCATACACAGCACAGGCACAAACAGAGCCAACAACTGCTCCCCTTTATGGCATCAAGTCTGTGTGTGTGTGTGTGTGTGCGTGCTGCGTGCGAGAGAACAAGACATAGTTAATTAAGGCAGTGAGAAGGTTATTTACCAGACCAGGGGTTTGAGGCATGATAATTGAGAGTATTCGAGCTGCCATCTCCATCTCTTTTAAGGAAAATATGACAACTGCCAACTGGGCTTGAGATATTTGCAGGACAGACCATGGCAGTACAGCCTGGTCTTCAAGCTTCTTTAAATGTGGCCACTTAATGTGTTGTGCACAAATCGTCACTGTGTGCGCGCCTGAGGCGGCCTTTATCATGTTGTGTTAGGTGGTAAAGGTTGGAGTGAAATGCGGGATGTTCCCCAAAAATGTTTACAGTTCACTGTTACCAATTAGATCAATGGTGAAAAATCTCTCACTCCAAACACTAACGACGTCTGACCTAATTGGACTGACCAACCAGCGATGTATCAGCAGGAGCCCATTTGCTGTCCTTCCCTCCTGAACTCCGACCCTCGGTTATCAGAAATCTAGAGCCCGTACACAGAATTATCACCCTTAAACAAATAGCATATAAAAACTTGCAGATAAATGACCCTTCCACTGACCCCATAACATACAAAAGCTTGTACACATACTCTACAATGTCACTACCACAAGTGAAGGCATTTCCAGCAGGTGTGACAGGAGATATCAGCCTGCATTGTTTTCCGATTTAATTTCTATAAAGCGGCTACTGGACAGTGAAAACAACAGGAAGGGCAGTCAGTGTGTCAGTGGGGTGGAATATCAAGCGCACAAAGCCCTACCTCTCCCCTCTCCCGATATATTATTTAATGAGGTAGTGGCACAATGAGCTACTCAGGCGGAATAACACTGATTGACGTCTCGCTCGCTCTCCGAAACTGTGACCAGCAGGATCAGTTGCACACTTCAGTCTTTCCATCACAGCACAGACGGTAAAGTTTCTCTGCTATAGCGGGGAGTGAGTAATCTGGCACTAGTTCAAATCACGATCTCTCACACATTATGACTTCACCAAGAACATCCCCCAGCTTTTTAGAATACGTACATTGAATAAACAGAATGATCTATCATGCTCTTTTAGAGTTGGAATGTGTGGTTGTGTCGTCAAATCAACAAAGACCCTCCAACACACATCTCCAGAAGGCAGCTTGTCCATATACAGTGCATTCGAAAGTATTCAGACCCCTTGACTTTCTCCACATTGTTATGTTACAGCCTTATTCTGAAATGGATTCAATTGTTTGTCCTTACCAATCTACAGACAATATACCACAATGACAAAGTGAAAACATGTTTAGAAATTTTAGCAAATGTATAAAAAAATTAAACAGACCCTTTGCTATGAGACTAGGAATTTGCACATCCTGTTTCCATTGATCATCCTTAAGATGTTTCCCACAACTTGACTGGAGTCCACCTGTGGTAAATTCAATTGATTGTACATGACTTGGAAAGGCACACCTTCCTATATAAAGTCCCACAGTTGACAGTGCAAGTCAGAGCAAAAACTCAAGCCATGAGGTTGAAGGAATTGTCCGTAGAGCTCCGAGACAGGATTGTGTCGAGGCACAGATATGGGGAAGGGTACCAAAAAATGTCTGCAGCATTAAAAGGTCCCCAACAACACAGTGGCCTCCATCATTCTTAAATGGAAGTTTGGAACCAACAAGACTATTCCTAGAGCTGGCAGCCCGGCCAAACAGCAAATTGGGAAGAAGGGCCTTGGTCAGGTGGGTGACCAAGAACCCGATGGTCCCTCTTGACAGAGCTCCAGAGTTCTTCTGTGGAGATGGGGAGAACCTTCCAGAAGGACAACCATCTCTGCAGCACTTCACTAATCAGGCCTTTATGGTAGAGTGGCCAGACGGAAGCCACTCCTCAGTAAAAAAGGCACAAGACAGCCCGCTTGGAGTTTGCCAAAGGCACCTAAAGGACTCTCAGTCCATGAGACCATGGTCTGAGAGTCCTTTGGTCTGATGAAACCAATATTTAACTCTTTGGCTTGAATGCCAAGTACAGAGAGATCCTTGAGGAAAACCTGCTCCACAGCACCTCAGATTGAGGTGAAGGTTTACCTTCCAACAGGACAACGACCGTAACGCGAGAGTGGCTTTGGGACAAGGGGGGGTGACGACAATTTAATACATTTTAGAATAAGGCTGTAACATAACAAAATGTAGAGAAAGTCAAGGGGTCTGAATACTTTCCGAATGCACTGTAGGCCTAGCCCAGTAAGAACTTATTCAAGAGAAACAAGCAACTGAACAGGAAGAGAACTGGATAACTTATTCTTTTAAATGACTCTTCCATATCAATACTGAAGACTTGCCGCTATACAGCACTTCCTTGTACTTACTGTCTGGAAGTGCTCTTGACATTCAGTGTCAGGTTGAACACAGATGGGCAGGTCTACAATGCCTGAACTAAATGTTACATTGTCACCATGTATTAGACTAATACAAGTAATGTTTGCAGTGAACTTGAGGTCCTGTCTGGATAAAACACAATCCTGATGATGCTCCTTTTCAGCTTCTCTTTTAGGGGACATGGGTTGGTATTGGAAATGTTTGGTGCACTGAAAGATAATCCACATGGAAGAATTAGTTTGTTTGGACATGACAAATGGAAATGAGAAGAATGCACTCTATTCTTCAGTTACAAATGACCAGACAAATAAATCAATTTACCTAGCTACGAGGAATGATGGCATCAAATGACGACGTCTATGAAACTGGTGTATGCAGCGGTTTCCGATTTGGAATTGAGAGTTTATTAACTTTCAATCGACTTTTCCCAGTAACAGCTATTTTTTGTTCCAAGTTTTTTAACACACCGAGGTCGGAGATTTCCGAGTGCCCAGTTGTTTTGAACGCGACAAGTCAATTCTCGAGCGTTAATGATAAACATTGGTGCGACGTTTCAACTTGTATAAAGTGTCAAAGAGGCACGTGTAGTTCAAAACAGTCCGCAAAGGTAACCATCACTCATGTGACTCAACTGGCATTATCTCGTCGGGAACCCCCGGCAAACCCAAGCGTTTCACTCTCAACAACTCGAACGTGGGTAACCCTAGGTAACGTTAAATAGTATCATGCACACTTTTCCTCACCACTTGAATCCTATCGTGGTTAGTCATGATGCTGGTTAGGTGCACTTCCCAAACGGCATGCCTAACTACTTCGTACATACACCAACGATATTGCTTTTTAACTAAAGTCAGTTGGCTATAGCCATGAAGGAATAGGCGATGCCAATAAACTAATATTTACTATGGCTAACTACTGTAGCTAGTAAACCAGAACATATTGGCTTTCAAGGAGTGCCAACACCATCGTCGTTACAGTCAAAACGCTTAGTTAGCTATCAAACAACCAAAAAAAATAAAAACACTGCCCAGTGCCCAGCTGAGAAGGACTAGCCTCCTAGCTGTATTTAATACCCCGTCTAAATCGTGCTTTACATTTTTGTAGCTAATGCTTTCATAGAAAACCAGAAACTGGGTCACGTGAGTTATTGTTTGGCATCTACTTAGCTAGCTGCGCGAGCCGAGGCTAGCTAGCCGCCTAGCCCAGCAGCTAGTTAACTAACACTTGAAGATCCTAAATGCTACAACAAGCGTTGGACAGTAAATTCTTCACATCACTGGCTTCAACCTCCAATCGTTAAAAAGGACACAGACATTCATACTGCTAAACTCAATAAATAGAACAAATAAAGCATAGCTTCTGACTGATTTGCTCGCTAACTATTAGCTAGTATTGTTAGATAGCAACTGCGTCGATTGGAAGAGAAGCATTCCTTAAAACGACTAGCCGCAGCTGGGACCGGGAGCAACACATATCAATTGAACCCTGTAACGTTAGGTAAATTAGTTATATAAATAAGCAACTTACCCTCTTGACAAAAAATTTTGACTTTAGGGTCTCAACCTATCCATTGGATTTGTAATTCCATTTGGGAAGACTCTAGCACCCCAGCTCAAATCTCATTCTGATGCTGCGCAAATCCGAAACCTCCAGCCAACGGATCCGCCTCAAAATATTTAAAAGGACTGATGACGCCAGCATTATCACATAGTGAATCTGATGCCGCGTTGAAAACAACTGGGAACTCGGAAAACAAGGGTCAAATCTTGACGTCAGTGATCTTCAGAATTCTGAGTTGGATGACCGTTTAAAACATTTTTTTCCAGTCGGAGCTCATTTTTCATATATTCCCAGTTGTCTTGAGCGCGGCATAAATGAACACATCCCTTTCCACCAAGATAAGGTACAATGTGATGCGTTCCATCTGTTCATTACCAAAGCCAACCATACATATACCCAAATGAAGGTTTATGGTCTGTACTTGTGTGATTTGAAAAGAGGAAGCTCAGAATAACCAATGTTGGAAATAAATGACATTGGAATATTAGGTTGATATGTCCCATTTTCTCGTGTTTGGATTCTTCCTAACTGAGTTGACTTCTCGGTGTGTTTCAGGACGATTTTATATTTGCCTTGTGCACTCACTGCATTGATTTGCATGAACTAAATGTTTGTCTGTGGACAGTATGCCACCCGGTGGCCAATATGGGAAAATACACCAGTCCCTGAACCCTGGGTCTATTCATTACGAAACGGTCTACCGTTTAAGAACGAAACGGAAGCAAACAGAATGAACGGAGAGGGCCATACCTGCAATGGCCCAGTACAAACTCAACGGGTGTAGACCTTACAGTGAAATGCTTACTTGCAAGACCTTAACCAACAATGCCAATGCAAATAGTCCGGGTAGCCATTTGATTAGCTGTTCGGGAGTCTTATGGCTTGGGGGTAGAAGCTGTTAAGAATCCTTTTGGGCAAAGACTTGACGCTTCGGTACCACTTACCGTGAGGTAGCAGAGAGAACATTCTATGACTAGGGTGGCTGGAGTCTTTGGCCATTTTTAGGGACTTCCTCTGACACCGCCTTCCCTGTGGCTCAGTTGGTAGAGCATGGTGTGTGCAACGCCGGGGTTGTGGGTTCGATTCCCACGGGGGCCAGTACAAAAATAAAATGCATGAAATGAAATGTGTGCATTCACTACTGTAAGTTGCTCTGGATAAGAGTGTCTGCTAAATGACTAAAATGTAAATGTTCTGGATGGCAGGAAGCTTGGCCCCAGTGGTGTACTGGGCCGTACAAACCACCCTCTGTAGTGCATTGCGGTCGGAGGCCGACCAGTTGCCATACCAGGTGGTGATGCAACCAGTCAGGATGTTCTCAATGGTGCAGCTGTAGAACTTTTAGAGGATTTGAGGACCCATGCCAAATCCTTTCAGTCTCCTGAGGGGAATAGGTGTTGTCGTGCCCTCCACTACTGTCTTGGTGTGTTTGGACCATGATAGTTAGTTGGTGATGTGGACGCCAAGAAACTTTTACCTCTCAACCCACTCCACTACAGCCCCGTCGATGAAAATGGGGGCGGGCTCAGTCCTCCTTTTCCCGAAGTCCACGATCGTCTCCTTTGTCTTGATCATGTTGAGGGAGAGGATGTTATCCTGGCACCACACTGCCAGGTCTCTGACCTCCTCCCTATAGGCTGTCTCATCGTTGTCGGTGTCATTAGCAAACTTAATGATGGTGTTGGAGTCATGCTTCGCCATGCAGTCATGGGTGAACAGGGGAGTACAGGAGGGGACTGAGCACCCACCCCTGAGGGAGCCCCGTGTTAAGTATCAAGCGCGGCAGATGTGTTGTTACCTACCCTTACCACTTGGGGGGCGGCCCGTCAGGAAGTCCAGGATCCAGTTGCAGAGGGGAGGCGTTTAGTCCCAGGGTCCTTAGCAAGTACTGAGTTGTCTGCCCTACATACACAAACAAACAACATTTGGATATCTTACTGCATATTGGAAATATAGATCTGTAAACGCACAGATATAATGGGTTAAAATATCAACTATGATTATTCATGATGAATGTAAACTTCACTTTTTGGTAGCTGTTCAATAGACAACCTTCCAAGTCAAATTTGCTTTCATTCACAAATTTGCTTTCATGCCACCCTGAATCTCCCAAAACATCCTCGATAGGCCCAGTCCACCATCAGTCCTCCTCTCAGACAGTTACTAGAGACAGAGAAACCATGGAACTGGACTGCCACATGTCAGGAGGCCATTCAACAGCAAAAATGCACTGGAAATTGATGTTGTGCATTGCTCTAATATGTAACTATTTTGCTACCAACCATGGCTGGCCAGCCAATATGACACCTGAACTGGACTCGCATGTGAAGAATGAGCATTCATGCTGGGGTGACTCATGCATTGGTCTGAGAAACTGCAGTAATCCCAACATCCTCCCGAGTGGTGTAGTGGTCTAAGGCACTGCAACGCAGTGCTAGCTGTGCCACTTGAGATTCTGGGTTCGAGGCCAGGCTCTTTCACAGCCGGCCATGACTGGGAGACCCATGGGGCGGCGCACAGTTGGCCCAGCGTCGTCCAGGTTAGGGAGGGTTTGGCCGGCAGGGATGTTCTTGTCCCATCGCGCACTAGCGACTCCTGTGGCCAGGCTGGGTGTACTGTGTTTCCTCTGACACATTGGTGCGGCTGGCTTCTGGGTTAAGTGGGCATTGTGTCAAGAAGCAGTGTGGCTTGGTTGGGTTGTGTTTCGGAGGACTCACAGCTCCTCGACCTCATCGGGAGTTGCAGCGATGAGTCAAGACTGTAACTACCAATGGGATACCACGAACTTTGGTAGAAAAAGGGCTTTAAAAAAACTTTAAAAACTAAGGAATCCCAACATCTCTCTAAGGACATATGCCATTTATGGCAAAACAAGAGGCACCTTAGGATGGTAAAACTTGATGTATGTGAACATTTATGGTGGCCAGGGATTGATTGTGAGTTAGTGGTCTTTGTGTACAATGCTTTGATCAGAAATAACACATATGGGTGTAAATCAGCTAGAAAGATGTTCGGCATCGAGTAATTGTCTCTGGCCCCCTCCCAGTTAGGGGAATGATGAGCTCTACAGCAGAGTCTCACAACTCAATTGCTGGTTGAAAACTGTTTTCTGCCCCTCCCAAAGATAGAATTTGTAGATTATTGGCCCTCTTTCTGGGACTCGCCCATAAACAGGACCAAGCCTGGCCTGTTGAGGAGTGACGGACTCCATCCTAGCTGGAGTGGTGCTCTCATCTTATCTATGAACATAGAAAGGGCTCCTAACTCCCCTAGCTCCACAATGAAATAGGGTGCAGGGCCAGGCAGCAGGCTGTTAGCCAGCCTGCCAGCTTAGTGGAGTCTGCCACTAGCACAGTCAGTGTAGTCAGCTCAGCTATCCCCATTGAGACCGTGGCTGTGCCTCGACCTAGGTTGGGCAAAACTAAACATGGTGGTGTTCGTTTTAGCAATCTCATTGGAATAAAGACCTCCTCCATTCCTGACATTATTGAAAGACATTGTGATACTTCACATCTCAAAATAGGGATACTTAATGTTAGATCCCTCACTTCAAAGGCAGTTATAGTCAATGAACTAATCACTGATCATAATCTTGATGTGATTGGCCTGACTGATACATGGCTTAAGCCTGATGAATTGACTGTGTTAAATGAGGCCCTCACCTCGTGGTTACACTAGTGACCATATCCCCTGCATCCCGTAAAGGCGGAGGTGTTTGCTAACATTTACGATAGCAAATTTCAATTTACAAAAAAAACAAAGACGTTTTCGTCTTTTGAGCTTCTAGTCATGAAATCTATGCAGCCTACTCAATCACTTTTTATAGCTAATGTTTACAGGCCTCCTGGGCCATATACAGCGTTCCTCACTGAGTTCCCTAATTCCTATCGGACATTGTAGTCATAGCAGATAATATTCACATTTTTGGTGACTTTAATATTCACATGGAAAAGTCCACAGACCCACTCCAAAAGGCTTTGAGCCATCATCGACTCAGTGGGTTTTGTCCAACATGTCTCTGGACCTACTCACTGCCACAGTCATACTCTGGACCTAGTTTTGTCCTGTGGAATAAATGTTGTGGATATTAATGTTTTCCCCCATAATCCTGGACCACCATTTATTACGTTTGCAATCGCAACAAATAATCTGCTCAGACCCCAACCAAGGAGCATCAAAAGTCATGCTATAAATTCTCAGACAACCCAAAGATTCCTTGATGCCCTTCCAGACCCTCTGCCTACCCAAGGACGACAGGGACAAATATCAGTTAACGACCTAACTGAGAAACTCAATTTTAACCTTGCGCAATACCCTAGATTCGGTTTGCACCCCTAAAAACTAAAAACATTTGTCATAAGAAACTAGCTCCCCTGGTATACGAAAATACATGAGCTCTGAAGCAAGCTTCCAGAAAATTAGAACGGAAATGGCACCACACCAAACTGGAAGTCTTCCACTAGCTTGGAAAGACAGTACCGTGCAGTATCGAAGAGCCCTCACTGCTGCTCGATCATCCTATTTTTCCAACTTAATTGAGGAAAATAAGAACAATCCAAAATGTATTTTTGGTACTGTCACAAAGCTAACTAAAAGCAGCATTCCCCAAGAGAGGATGGCTTTCACTTCAGCAGTAATAAAATAATGAACTTCTTTGAGGAAAAGATCATGATCATTAGTAAGCAAATTCACGGACTTTAAATCTGCATATTCCTCCAAAGCTCCGTTATCCTGAGTCTGCACAACTCTACCAGGACCTAGGATCAAGGGAGACACTAAAGTGTTTTAGTACTATATCTCTTGACACAATGATGAAAATAATCATGGCCTCTAAACCTTCGAGCTGCATACTGGACCCTATTCCAACTAAGCTACTGAAAGAGCTGCTTCCTGTGCTTGGCCCTCCTATGTTGAACATAATAAACGGCTCTCTATCCACCGGATGTTACCAAACTCACTAAAAGTGGCAGTAATAAAGCATCTCTTGAAAAAGCCAAATCTTGAGCCCAGAAAATATAAAAAACTATCGGCCTATATCGAATCTTCCATTCCTCTCAAAAATTTTAGAAAAAGCTGTTGCACAGCAACTCACTGCGTCCCTAAAGACAAACAATGTATATGAAACGCTTCAGTCTGGTTTTAGACCCCATCATAGCACTGAGACTGCACTTGTGAAGGTGGTAAATTACATTTTAATGGCATCAGACATAGGCTCTGCATCTGTCCTCGTGCTCCTAGATCTTAGTGCTGCTTTTGATACCATCGATCACCACATTCTTTTGGAGAGATTGGAAACCCAAATTGGTCTACACGGACAAGTTCTGGCCTGGTTTAGATCTTATCTGTCGGAAAGATATCAGTTTGTCTCTGTGAATGGTTTGTCCTCTGACAAATCAACTGTAAATTTCGGTGTTCCTCAAGGTTCCATTTTAGGACCACTATTGTTTTCACTATATATTTTACCTCTTGGGGATGTCATTCGAAAACATAATGTTAAATTTCACTGCTATGCGGATGACACACAGCTGTACATTTCAAAAAAACATGGTGAAGCCCCAAAATTGCCCTTGCTAGAAGCCTGTGTTTCAGACATAAGGAAGTGGATGGCTGCAAACGTTCTACTTTTAAACTCAGACAAAACAGAGATGCTTGTTCTAGGTCCCAAGAAACAAAGAGATCTTCTGTTGAATCTGACAATTAATCTTGATGGTTGTACAGTCGTCTCAAATAAAACTGTGAAGGACCTTGGCGTTACTCTGGACCCTGATCTCTCTTTTGAAGAACATATCAAGACTGTTTCAAGGACAGCTTTTTTCCATCTACGTAACATTGCAAAAATCAGAAACTTTTTGTCCAAAAATGATGCAGAAAAATGTATCCATGCTTTTGTTACTTCTAGGTTGGACTACTGCAATGCTCTACTTTCCGGCTACCCGGATAAAGCACTAAATAAACTTCAGTTAGTGCTAAATACGGCTCTAAAATCTGACTAGAACCAAAAATGTGATCATATTACTCCAGTGCTAGCCTCCCTACACTGGCTTCCTGTTAAGGCAAGGGCTGATTTCAAAGGTTCTCCTGCTAACCTACAAAGCATTACATGGGTTGCTCCTACCTATCTTTCCGATTTGGTCCTGCCGTACATACCTACAAATCGCTACGGTCACAAGACGAGGCCTCCTAATTGTCCCTAGAATTTCTAAGCAAACAGCTGGAGGCAGGGCCCTTCTCCTATAGAGGTCCATTTTTTATGGAATGGTCTGCCTACCCATGGAGGACGCAGACTCGGTCTCAACCTTTAAGTCTTTACTGAAGACTCATCTCTTCAGTAGGTTCTATGATTGAGTGTAGTCTGGCCCAGGGTGTGAAGGGTGAACGGAAAGGCTCTGGAGCAACGAACCGCCCTTGCTGTCTCTGCCTGGCCGGTTCCCCTCTCTCCACTGGGATTCTCTCGCCTCTAACCCTATTACAGGGGCTGAGTCACTGGCTTACTGGTGTTCTTCCATGCCGTCCCTAGGAGGGGTGCGTCACTTGAGTGGGTTGAGTCACTGACGTGGTCTTCCTGTCTGGGTTGGCGCCCCCCTTGGGTTGTGCCATGGCGGAGATCTTTGTGGGCTATACTTGGCCTTGTCTCCAGGATGGTAAGTTGGTGATTGAAGATATCCCTCTAGTGGTGTGGGGACTGTGCTTTGGCAAAGTGGGTGGGGTTATATCCTGCCTGTTTGGCCCAATCCGGGGTATCATCGGATGGGGCCACAGTGTTTCCTGACCCCTCCTGTCTCACCTCCAGCATTTATGCTGGAGTAGTTTATGTTCGGGGTCTAGGGTCAGTCTGTTATATCTGGAGTATTTCTCCTGTCTTATCCGGTGTCCTGTGTGAATTTAAGTATGCTCTCTCTAATTCTCTCTTTCTCTCTTTCTTTCTTTCTCTCTCGGAGGACCTGAGCCCTAGGACCATGCTTCAGGATTACCTGGCATGATGACTCCTTGCTGTCCCCAGTCCACCTGGCTGTGCTGCTGCTCCAGTTTCAACTGTTCTGCCTGCGGCTATGGAACCATGACCTGTTCACTGGACGTGCTACCTGTCCCAGACCTGCTGTTTTCAACTCTCTAGAGACGCGGAGCGGTAGAGATACTCTCAATATCCTAGAACCACTCATTTCTCTTAGTGCTATTTCACCCTCGACAACGACTGTGATTATTATTATTAACCATGCTGGTCATTTATACCATTTGAACATCTTGGCCATATTCTGTTATAATCTCCACCCAGCACAGCCAGAAGAGGACTGTCCACCCCTCATCCTGGTTCCTCTCTCGGTTTCTTCCTGGTTTTGTCCTTTCTAGGGATTTTCCTACCACGTCTTCTACACCTCATTACTTGCTGTTTGGGGTTTTAGGCTGGGTTTCTGTACAGCACTTTAATATCAGCTATGTAAGAAGGGCTATATAAATACATTTGATTTGAATTTGATATGAATCATTAGTAACCAAAAAAGTGTTAAACAAAACAAATATATTTTTATTTACATTCTTTAAAGTAGCCACCCTTTGTCTTGATACCTTTCACACTCTTGGCATTCTCTCAACCAGCTTCATGAGTAGTCACCTGAATGCATTTCAATTCGTGTGCCTTGTTACTGTTAGGGGCTAGGGGGCAGTATTAATACGACTGATAAAAAGCGTACCCGATTTAATCTGGTTACTACTCCTGCCCATAACTAGAATATGCATATAATTATTAGGCTTTGGATAAAAACACCTAAGTTTCTAAAACTGTTTGAATGGTGTCTGTGATATAACAGAGCTCAAATGGCAGGTCAAAACCTGAAAATTCTTACAGGAATACCCTGTCTACCATTTCTTGGCCTTGTTGATTATCTCTATCAATTACAGGGGATCTCTGCTCTTCTCCTTTCTCGGCTCACATGGTCTCTCAGAAGCGGCAAAATGCTGAATCGTGGCTTTGCAGGCTCTGGCTGACAAAGTAGCGCGTTTGGGTAGTGGCTGGTTACAGTACTGTGAGACTCGCTCGTGCCTCACCGCTTTCTTTTCCTTTGTCTGTTTACTAAAGGATATTCCCGGACAGAGAATATTATACCTTTTTACGAGAAAAATGGCATAAAAATGGATTTTAAACAGCGGTTACATGCTTCAAATGCTAATATTTGAATTTTTTGTCACGAATTGCGCCATGCGCATTGCACTATTTACCATTTCGGATAGTGTCTTGACCTCAAAGCGCCCTATTCGTATAATGATTATTTTACCACAACATTTTTTTATAGCATCCTGGAGTGCATTCTGTCCGAAACAACAAAAGGTAATCAAACTTTTGTAATAGTAAATCTGATATTGGTGAGTGCTAAATTGGGAATTGTCTAAATAGCTAGCCCGTGATGCTGCTATATACTTAGAATATTGCAAAATATAAACTTTCACCAAAAGCTATTTTAAAATCGGACATATCGAGTGCATAGAGGAGTTCTGTATCTATAATTCTTAAAATAATTGTTATGCTTTTTGTGACGTTTATACGTGATAATTTATAAATTGTTAGTAAATTCCCGGATCATTTTGGGGTATGCTAGTTCTAGCGTCCCTCCATTAAAAGCTGGTTTTTGATATAAATATAATTTTACAAAATCTTATTGTATAACATATTCCTATTTCATCTATGAGATCATCAAAGGTTAGTCTCTTTAGCTGTGGTTTGAGGTTTTTTGACATTATATGCTAGCTTGAAAAATGGGTTCCTGATTATTTCTGCTGGTACTCTGCTACATATCTATTTTAGCTTTCATTAATAAAGCCTTTTTGAAATCGGACAGTGTGGTTAGATTAACGAGGATCTTGTCTTTAAATAGCTGTAAGAATGTCATATGTTTGGTTAAGTAATAAGCATTTCTAGGGTATTTGAAAATCGCGCCACTGGATTAAACTGGCAATGTTGCGTCAGGTGGAGGCGAATTAGTCCCTACTGCCTAGAGA
>NW_025549109.1:0-4417 GCF_905237065.1 Salmo salar | reverse complement strand
GTCTCGTGCCTACTTTGAATCACAGCCCATGTGTTCTGTCTAGGGCCCCTATTTTGGACCTTCATTAGCAAATGTGTTATGTCCTGCCCATCCTGACTCATTAGCTTTTGTGCACGGTCTTGTACCTCCATTTTGACCATTGTCCAAGTGTCTCCGTCTCGTATATCTCCATTTTTGACTCATAAGCTCACTAGCTTGACTCACGAGTCCATGTGTTCTGTCTCATGCTCTCCATTTTGACCCATTAGCCCATGTGGTTCTGTCTGTGGCCTACATTTGACTTCATAGCTTATGTGTACCTGTCTAGTGCCTAACCAGTTTGACCTGCCTTAGCCCATGTGATCTGTCTCAGACTCCTCCATTTTGACTCAGCCCATGAGTTGTTTGTCTCTCCCCATTTTGACCCAATAGCCCAGTTGTGTTCTGTCTCGGTGCTCCATTTTGACTCATTAGCCCAGTGTTCTGTCTCGTAGCTCTATTTTGACTTACCTCAGCCCATGGGATACTGTCTCGAACCTCTCATTTTGGACTTCATTAGCCCATGTGGTTCTCTGTCTTCTGTTCATTTTGACTCATTAGCCTATTGTGTTCTTGTCTCGCGCCTCCACATGACCCATTAGCCCATGTGTTCTGTCTCGGGTTCCACTTTGACTCATTAGCACATGTGTTCTGTCTCGTGCCCTCCATTTTTGACTCTCCATTAGCTCTTATGTTTTCTGTCTCGTGCTCCTCTCAGTTTTGCACTCATTAGCCCATGTGTTCTGTCTCTTCATTTTGAATTATTAGCCCATGTGTTCTGTCTCGCGCCTCCGTTTTGGACTCATTAGCCCATGTGTTCTGTCTTCGTGCCTCCAGTTTTGGACTCATTAGCCCATGTGTAATGTCTTGCATCTCCATTATGACTCATTAGCCCAGTTTTTCTGTCTCGTGCTCCTCCATTTTTGCACTCATTAGCCCTATGTGTTCTGTCTCGTGCCTTCTCAGTTTTGAATTATTAGCCCATGTGTTCTGTCTCGGACTCTGTTTTGGACTCATTAGCCCATGTGTTCTGTCTCGCGCCTCCAGTTTTGGACTCATTAGCCCATGTGTACTGTCTTCTTGAACTCCATTTTGACTCATTATTAGCCCATGTGTTCTGTCTCGTGCCTCCATTTTGACTCATTAGGCCCATGTGTTCTGTCTCGGCCTCCATTTTGACTCATTGGCTCATGTGTTCTAAGGCCTCGTGGCCTCCATTTTGACCTCATTAACCCATGTGTTCTGTCTCGTGCCTCCATGCTGGACTCCATTAGCCAATGTGTTCCGCCTCTGCTCCTCCATTTTGAATTCTCATAGGCCCATGATTCTGTACTGTCTCGTGTACTCCACTTTGACTTCATTAGCCCATGTGTTTCTGTCTCGTGCCTCCATTTGGACTCATTAGCCCAGAGTTTTCTGTCTCTGTAAGGCCTCCATTTTGACCTCCATTAGCCCACATGTGTTCTGTCTCGTGCCTCCATTTTGACTCATTAGCCTATGTGTTCTGTCTCGGCCTACAGTTTGACTCCATTAATTGCCCATGTGTTCTGTCTCGGACTCCATTTTTGACTCATTAGCCCATGTGTTCTGTCTCGTGCCTCCATTTTGACTCAATAGGCCCGTTTTCTGTCTTGTGCCTCCATTTTGGACTCCACATTGCCCATGTGTTCTGTCTCGTGCCTCCATTTTGACTCATTAGCCCATGTGTTCTGAAACTCAGTGCTCCATTTTGACACTCACACATTAGCCCATGTACTGTCTCGTAGCTCCATTTTGACCCTAATAGCCCATGTGTTCTGTCTCGTGCCTAGCGTTCTTGACTCATTAGCCCACGTTTTCTGTCTCAGTGCCTCCATTTGGACTCATTAGCCCATGTGTTATGTCTCGTGCCTCCACTTCGCCCCATTAGCCCTGTCTCAAGGTCCTGGTATTTGGATTCATTAGCCCATGTGTACTGTCTCGTCTCCATTTTGACTCCATTAGCCATGGGATCTTGTCTCGTGCCTCCATTTCTTGACTCATTAGCCCATGTGTTCTGTCTCGTGCCTCACTTTGGACTCTATTAGCCTAAGTGTGCTGGTTCTCTTTTGCCTCTACTTTGACCCATTAGGCCCATGTGTTCTGTCTCGTGGCCCCCCGATTTTGACCCATTAACCCATGTGTTCTGTCTCGGGCCTCCATTTTGGACTCCACTAATATCTATGTGTTCTGTCTCGCTTCACATTTTGACTCATTAGCCCATGTGTCTGTCTCTCGCACCCACTTTTGACTCATTAGCCCATGTGTACTGTCCCGTGCCTCCATTTTGCACCCTCCCATTAGGCCCATGTGTTCTGTCTCGTGGTTCCATTTTGACTCATTAGCCGCATGTGTTCTGTCTCGTGCTTCCATTTTGGACTCATTAGCCTATGTGTTCTGTCTCGTGCCTCCGTTTTGACTCATTAGGCCCATGTGTACTGTCTCGTGACCTCCTTCTTGACTCACTAGCCTATGTGTTCTGTCTCGTAGCCTCCATTTTGGCTTCTATTAGTCCCGTGTGTTCTTGTCTTGACTCTATTTTGACCCATTAGCCCACTGTGTTCTGTCTCGTGCCTCCATTTTGGACTCATTAGCCCATGTGTTCTGTCTCTGTGCTCCATTTTGACACACAATAGGCCCATGTGTTCTGTCTCGTGGCTCCATTTTGACTTCCATAGGCCCATGTGTTCTGTCTCGCGGCCTCACATTTTTGACCCATTAGCCCACGTGTTCTGTCTTGTACCTCCATTTTGACTCATTAGCCCATGTGTACTGTCTCGTGCCTCCATTTTGACTCATTAGCCCATGTGTCTGTCTCGTCAGCCTCCATTTTGACTCATATTAGCCTATGTGTTCTTGTCTCTGTGCCTCCATTTAGATCTATTAGCCATGTGTTCTGGTCTCGTGGCCTCCATTTACCACTATTAGCCCATGTGTTCTTATTGTCTCGGTACTCCATTTTGGACTCATTAGCCCATGTGTTCTAGTCTCGTAGCCTCCATTTTGACTCATTAGCCTATGTGTTCTGTCTCGTGCCTCATTGGACTATAGCCCATGTGTTCTGTCTCGTGTTACATTTTGACTCACTAGCCCATGTGTTCTGTCTCGTGGCTCTCCATTTTGACTCATTAGCCTATGTGTTCTGTCTCGTGCCTCCATTTTGAATTCTCATTAGCCCATGTGTTCTGTCTCGTGCCTCCATTTTGACTCATTAACCCATGTGTTCTGTCTCGCGGCCTCCATTTTGACTCATTAGCCTATGTGTTCTGTCCTGTGCTTCCATTTTGACTTCCATTAGGGCCCATGTGTTCTGTCTTTGACTCCATTTTGACTTCATTAGCCCTGTGTACTGTCTCGCGCCTTACATTTTGACCTCATTAGCCCATGTGTGTTCTGTCTCGTGGCTTCATTTTGACTCATTAGGCCCATGTGTTCTGTCTCGTGCCTCCATTTTGACTCATTAGCCTATGTGTTCTGTCTCAGGCCTACAGTTTTGACTCCACAGCCTATGTATTGTCTCGGATTTCTCCATTTTGACTCATTAGCCCATGTGTTCTGTCCGTGCCTCCATTTTGACCTATTAGCCCATTTTTTCTGTCTCAGGCCTCCATTTTGACTTCTATTAGCATATGTTCTGTCTCAGCCCATTTTGACTCATTAACCCATGTGTTCTTGTCTCAGCTCTCCATTTTGACTCATTAGCCCATGTGTTCTTGTCTCTTGACTCCATTTTGAATCATTAGTCCATGTGTTCTGTCTCGTACCTCCATTTTGACTCATTAGCACGGTGTTCTGTCTTCTGACTCCATTTTGACTCATTAGCCCCTGTGTGCACTGTCTCGTGCCTACATTTTGACTTCATTAGCCCATGTGTTCTGTCTTTGCTTCCATTTGACTCATTAGGCCTATGTAATTTGTCTCTTTGCTCTCCCATTTTGACATTAGGGCCTATGTCTTCTGTCTCGTGGCTCCATTTTGATCTATTGTGTTCTGTCTCATGCCAACATTTTGACTAATTAGCCCATGTGTTCTGTCTCGCAGCTCTACATTTTGACTCATTAGCCCATGTGTACTGTCTCGCACTTCCATTTTGACTCTATTAGCCTATGTACCTGTCTCGCAAGGCTCTCCATTTTGACCATTAGCCCATTTTTTTCTGTCTCGTGGCCTCCATTTTGACTCCATTAGCCCATGTTATCTGTCTCGTGCCTCCATTTTTGACTCATTAATCCATGTTCTGTCTCAGTCCCATTTTGACTCATTAGCCCATGTGTTCTGTCTCATGGATCGTGACATTTTGAATCATTAGCCCATGTGTTCTTGTCTCGTGCCTCCATTTTGACACATTAGCCTATGTCTTCTGTCTCGTGGCTCCATTTTG
>NW_025549108.1:0-33079 GCF_905237065.1 Salmo salar | reverse complement strand
ACGAGACAGAACACATGGGCTAATGAGTCAAAATGGAGGCACGAGACAGAACACATGGGCTAATGATTCAAAATGGAGGTACGAGACAGTACACATGGGCTAATGAGTCAAAATGTAGGCACGAGACAGAACACATGGGCTAATGAGTCAAAATGGAGGCACGAGACAGAACACATGGGCTAATGAGTCAAAATGGAGGCACGAGACAGAACACATGGGCTAATGAGTCAAAATGGAGGCACGAGACAGAACACATGGGCTAATGAGTCAAAATGGAGGTACGAGACATTACACATGGGCTAATGAGTCAAAATGTAGGCACGAGACAGAACACATAGGCTAATGAGTCAAAATGGAGGCACGAGACAGAACACATGGGCTAATGAGTCAAAATGGAGGCACGAGACAGAACACATGGGCTAATGAGTCAAAATGGAGGCACGAGACAGAACACATGGGCTAATGAGTCAAAATGGAGGCACGAGACAGAACACATGGGCTAATGAGTCAAAATGGAGGTACGAGACAGTACACATGGGCTAATGAGTCAAAATGGAGGCACGAGACAGAACACATGGGCTAATGAGTCAAAATGGAGGTACGAGACAGTACACATGGGCTAATGAGTCAAAATGTAGGCACGAGACAGAACACATAGGCTAATGAGTCAAAATGGAGGCACGAGACAGTACACATGGGCTAATGAGTCAAAATGGAGGCACGAGACAGAACACATGGGCTAATGAGTCAAAATGGAGGCACGAGACAGAACACATGGGCTTATGAATCAAAATGGAGGTACAAGACAGAACACATGGACTAATGAGTCAAAATGGAGGTACAAGACCGTACACAAAGGCTAATGAGTCAAAATGGAGGCACGAGACCTAACACATGGACAAATGAGTCATAAATAGAGATATGAGACAGAACACATGGGCTAATGAGTCAAAATGTAGGCACGAGACAGAACACATGGGCTAATGAGTCAAAATGGAGGCACGAGACAGAACACATGGGCTAATGAGTCAAAATGGAGGCACGAGACAGAACACATGGGCTAATGAGTCAAAATGGAGGTACGAGACATTACACATGGGCTAATGAGTCAAAACTGTAGGCACGAGACAGAACACATAGGCTAATGAGTCAAAATGGAGGCACGAGACAGAACACATGGGCTAATGAGTCAAAATGGAGGCACGAGACAGAACACATGGGCTAATGAGTCAAAATGGAGGCACGAGACAGAAAACATGGGCTAATGAGTCAAAATGGAGGCACGAGACAGAACACATGGGCTAATGAGTCAAAATGGAGGCACGAGACAGAACACATGGCCTAATGTGTCAAAATGGAGGCACAAGACAGTTCACATGTGCTAATGAGTCAAAATGGAGGCGCGAGACAGAACACATGGGCTAATGAGTCAAAATGGAGGCACGAGACAGAAAACATGGGCTAATGAGTCAAAATGGAGGCACGAGACAGAACACATGGGCTAATGTGTCAAAATGGAGTCACGAGACAGTACACATGGGCTAATGAGTCAAAATGTAGGCACGAGACAGAACACATAGGCTAATGAGTCAAAATGGAGGCACGAGACAGAACACATGGGCTAATGAGTCAAAATGGAGGTACGAGACAGTTCCCATGTGCTAATGAGTCAAAATGGAGGCACGAGACAGAACACATGGGCTAATGAGTCAAAATGGAGGCACGAGACAGAACACATGGGCTAATGAGTCAAAATGGAGGCACGAGACAGATACACATGGGCTAATGAGTCAAAATGGAGGCACGAGACAGAACACATGGGCTAATGAGTCAAAATGGAGGTACGAGACAGTACACATGGGCTAATGAGTCAAAATGTAGGCACGAGACAGAACACATAGGCTAATGAGTCAAAATGGAGGCACGAGACAGAACACATGGGCTAATGAGTCAAAATGGAGGCACGAGACAGAACACATGGGCTAATGAGTCAAAATGGAGGTACGAGACAGTACACATGGGCTAATGAGTCAAAATGTAGGCACGAGACAGAACACATAGGCTAATGAGTCAAAATGGAGGCACGAGACAGAACACATGGGCTAATGAGTCAAAATGGAGGCACGAGACAGAACACATGGGCTAATGAGTCAAAATGGAGGCACGAGACAGAACACATGGGCTAATGAGTCAAAATGGAGGCACGAGACAGAACACATGGGCTAATGAGTCAAAATGGAGGTACGAGACATTACACATGGGCTAATGAGTCAAAACTGTAGGCACGAGACAGAACACATGGGCTAATGAGTCAAAATGGAGGCACGAGACAGAACACATGGGCTAATGAGTCAAAATGGAGGCACGAGACAGAACACATGGGCTAATGAGTCAAAATGGAGGCACGAGACAGAACACATGGGCTAATGAGTCAAAACTGTAGGCACGAGACAGAACACATAGGCTAATGAGTCAAAATGGAGGCACGAGACAGAACACATGGGTTAATGAGTCAAAATGGAGGCACGAGACAGAAAACATGTGCTAATGAGTCAAAATGGAGGCACGAGACAGAACACATGGGCTAATGAGTAAAAATGGAGGCACGAGACAGAACACATGGCCTAATGTGTCAAAATGGAGGCACAAGACAGTTCACATGTGCTAATGAGTCAAAATGGAGGCGCGAGACAGAACACATGGGCTAATGAGTCAAAATGGAGGCACGAGACAGAACACATGGGCTAATGAGTCAAAATGGAGGCACGAGACAGAACACATGGGCTAATGAGTCAAAATGGAGTCACGAGACAGTACACATGGGCTAATGAGTCAAAATGGAGGCACGAGACAGTACACATGGGCTAATGAGTCAAAATGTAGGCACGAGACAGAACACATAGGCTAATGAGTCAAAATGGAGGCACGAGACAGAACACATGGGCTAATGAGTCAAAATGGAGGTACGAGACAGTTCCCATGTGCTAATGAGTCAAAATGGAGGCACGAGACAGAACACATGGGCTAATGAGTCAAAATGGAGGCACGAGACAGAACACATGGGCTAATGAGTCAAAATGGAGACACGAGACAGAGTACATGGGCTAATGAGTCAAAATGGAGGCACGAGACAGAACACATGGGCTAATGAGTCAAAATGGAGGTACGAGACAGTACACATGGGCTAATGAGTCAAAATGGAGGCACGAGACAGTACACATGGGCTAATGAGTCAAAATGTAGGCACGAGACAGAACACATAGGCTAATGAGTCAAAATGGAGGCACGAGACAGAACACATGGGCTAATGAGTCAAAATGGAGGTACGAGACAGTTCCCATGTGCTAATGAGTCAAAATGGAGGCACGAGACAGAACACATGGGCTAATGAGTCAAAATGGAGGCACGAGACAGAACACATGGGCTAATGAGTCAAAATGGAGACACGAGACAGAGTACATGGGCTAATGAGTCAAAATGGAGGCACGAGACAGAACACATGGGCTAATGAGTCAAAATGGAGGTACGAGACAGTACACATGGGCTAATGAGTCAAAATGTAGGCACGAGACAGAACACATGGGCTAATGAGTCAAAATGGAGGCACGAGACAGAACACATGGGCTAATGAGTCAAAATGGAGGCACGAGACAGTACACATGGGCTAATGAGTCAAAATGGAGGCACGAGACAGAACACATGGGCTAATGAGTCAAAATGGAGGTACGAGACAGTACACATGTGCTAATGAGTCAAAATGGAGGCACGAGACAGAACACATGGGCTAATGAGTCAAAATGGAGGTACGAGACATTACACATGGGCTAATGAGTCAAAATGTAGGCACGAGACAGAACACATAGGCTAATGAGTCAAAATGGAGGCACGAGACAGAACACATGGGCTAATGAGTCAAAATGGAGGCACGAGACAGAACACATGTGCTAATGAGTCAAAATGGAGGCACGAGACAGAACACATGGGCTAATGAGTCAAAATGGAGGCACGAGACAGAACACATGGGCTAATGAGTCAAAATGGAGGCACGAGACAGAACACATGGGCTAATGAGTCAAAATGGAGGCACAAGACAGTACACATGTGCTAATGAGTCAAAATGGAGGCACGAGACAGAACACATGGGCTAATGAGTCAAAATGGAGGCACGAGACAGAAAACATGGGCTAATGAGTCAAAATGGAGGCACGAGACAGAACACATGGGCTAATGTGTCAAAATGGAGTCACGAGACAGTACACATGGGCTAATGAGTCAAAATGGAGGCACGAGACAGTACACATGGGCTAATGAGTCAAAATGTAGGCACGAGACAGAACACATGGGCTAATGAGTCAAAATGTAGGCACGAGACAGAACACATGGGCTAATGAGTCAAAATGGAGGCACGAGACAGAACACATGGGCTAATGAGTCAAAATGGAGGCACGAGACAGAACACATGGGCTAATGAGTCAAAATGGAGGCACGAGACAGAACACATGGGCTAATGAGTCAAAATGGAGGCACGAGACAGAACACATGGGCTAATGAGTCAAAATGGAGGCACGAGACAGAACACATGGGCTAATGAGTCAAAATGGAGGTACGAGACAGTACACATGGGCTAATGAGTCAAAATGTAGGCACGAGACAGAACACATGGGCTAATGAGTCAAAATGGAGGCACGAGACAGAACACATGGGCTAATGAGTCAAAATGGAGGCACGAGACAGTACACATAGGCTAATGAGTCAAAATGGAGGCACGAGACAGAACACATGGGCTAATGAGTCAAAATGGAGGTACGAGACAGTTCCCATGTGCTAATGAGTCAAAATGGAGGCGCGAGACAGAACACATGGGCTAATGAGTCAAAATGGAGGTACGAGACATTACACATGGGCTAATGAGTCAAAACTGTAGGCACGAGACAGAACACATAGGCTAATGAGTCAAAATGGAGGCACGAGACAGAACACATGGGCTAATGAGTCAAAATGGAGGCACGAGACAGAACACATGGGCTAATGAGTCAAAATGGAGGCACGAGACAGAACACATGGGCTAATGAGTCAAAATGGAGGCACGAGACAGAACACATGGGCTAATGAGTCAAAATGGAGTCACGAGACAGTACACATGGGCTAATGAGTCAAAATGGAGGCACGAGACAGTACACATGGGCTAATGAGTCAAAATGTAGGCACGAGACAGAACACATAGGCTAATGAGTCAAAATGGAGGCACGAGACAGAACACATGGGCTAATGAGTCAAAATGGAGGCACGAGACAGAACACATGGGCTAATGAGTCAAAATGGAGGCACGAGACAGAACACATGGGCTAATGAGTCAAAATGGAGGCACGAGACAGAACACATGGGCTAATGAGTCAAAATGGAGGCACGAGACAGAACACATGGGCTAATGAGTCAAAATGGAGGCACGAGACAGAACACATGGGCTAATGAGTCAAAATGGAGGCACGAGACAGAACACATGGGCTAATGAGTCAAAATGGAGGCACGAGACAGTACACATGGGCTAATGAGTCAAAATGGAGGCACGAGACAGAACACATGGGCTAATGAGTCAAAATGGAGGCACGAGACAGAACACATGGGCTAATGAGTCAAAATGGAGGTACGAGACAGTACACATGGGCTAATGAGTCAAAATGTAGGCACGAGACAGAACACATGGGCTAATGAGTCAAAATGGAGGCACGAGACAGAACACATGGGCTAATGAGTCAAAATGGAGGCACGAGACAGTACACATAGGCTAATGAGTCAAAATGGAGGCACGAGACAGAACACATGGGCTAATGAGTCAAAATGGAGGCACGAGACAGTACACATGGGCTAATGAGTCAAAATGGAGGCACGAGACAGAACACATGGGCTAATGAGTCAAAATGGAGGTACGAGACATTACACATGGGCTAATGAGTCAAAACTGTAGGCACGAGACAGAACACATAGGCTAATGAGTCAAAATGGAGGCACGAGACAGAACACATGGGCTAATGAGTCAAAATGGAGGCACGAGACAGAACACATGGGCTAATGAGTCAAAATGGAGGCACGAGACAGAACACATGGGCTAATGAGTCAAAATGGAGGCACGAGACAGAACACATGGGCTAATGAGTCAAAATGGAGGCACGAGACAGTACACATGGGCTAATGAGTCAAAATGGAGGCACGAGACAGAACACATGGGCTAATGAGTCAAAATGTAGGCACGAGACAGAACACATAGGCTAATGAGTCAAAATGTAGGCACGAGACAGAACACATGGGCTAATGAGTCAAAATGGAGGCACGAGACAGAACACATGGGCTAATGAGTCAAAATGGAGGCACGAGACAGAACACATGGGCTAATGAGTCAAAATGGAGGCACGAGACAGAACACATGGGCTAATGAGTCAAAATGGAGGCACGAGACAGAACACATGGGCTAATGAGTCAAAATGGAGGCACGAGACAGAATACATGGGCTAATGAGTCAAAATGGAGGCACGAGACAGAACACATGGGCTAATGAGTCAAAATGGAGGTACGAGACAGTACACATGGGCTAATGAGTCAAAATGGAGGCACGAGACAGTACACATGGGCTAATGAGTCAAAATGTAGGCACGAGACAGAACACATAGGCTAATGAGTCAAAATGGAGGCACGAGACAGAACACATGGGCTAATGAGTCAAAATGGAGGTACGAGACAGTACACATGTGCTAATGAGTCAAAATGGAGGCACGAGACAGAACACATGGGCTAATGAGTCAAAATGGAGGCACGAGACAGAACACATGGGCTAATGAGTCAAAATGGAGGCACGAGACAGAACACATGGGCTAATGAGTCAAAATGGAGGCACGAGACAGAACACATGGGCTAATGAGTCAAAATGGAGGTACGAGACAGTACACATGGGCTAATGAGTCAAAATGGAGGCACGAGACAGTACACATGGGCTAATGAGTCAAAATGTAGGCACGAGACAGAACACATAGGCTAATGAGTCAAAATGGAGGCACGAGACAGAACACATGGGCTAATGAGTCAAAATGGAGGCACGAGACAGAACACATGGGCTAATGAGTCAAAATGGAGGTACGAGACAGTACACATGGGCTAATGAGTCAAAATGTAGGCACGAGACAGAACACATGGGCTAATGAGTCAAAATGGAGGCACGAGACAGAACACATGGGCTAATGAGTCAAAATGGAGGCACGAGACAGAACACATGGGCTAATGAGTCAAAATGGAGGCACGAGACAGAACACATGGGCTAATGAGTCAAAATGGAGGCACGAGACAGTACACATGGGCTAATGAGTCAAAATGGAGGCACGAGACAGAACACATGGGCTAATGAGTCAAAATGGAGGCACGAGACAGAACACATGGGCTAATGAGTCAAAATGGAGGTACGAGACAGTACACATGGGCTAATGAGTCAAAACTGTAGGCACGAGACAGAACACATAGGCTAATGAGTCAAAATGGAGGCACGAGACAGAACACATGGGCTAATGAGTCAAAATGGAGGCACGAGACAGTACACATGGGCTAATGAGTCAAAATGGAGGCACGAGACAGAACACATGGGCTAATGAGTCAAAATGGAGGCACGAGACAGAACACATGGGCTAATGTGTCAAAATGGAGGCACGAGACAGTACACATGGGCTAATGAATCAAAATGGAGGCACGAGACAGTACACATGGGCTAATGAGTCAAAATGGAGGCACGAGACATAACACATGGGCTAATGAATCAAAATCAAGGTACGAGACAGTACACGTGGGCTAATTAGTCAAAATGTAGGCATGAGACAGAACACATATGCTAATGAGTCAAAATGTAGGCACGAGACAGTGCACAGGGGCTAATGAGTCAAAATGGAGTCAGAAGACAGAACACGTGCTAATGAGTCAAAATGGAGGTACGAGACAGAACACATGGACTAATGATTCAAAATGGAGTCACGAGACAGAACACATGGGCTAATGAGTCAAAATGGAGGCACGAGACAGAACACATGGGTTAATGAGTCAAAATGGAGGCACGAGACAGAACACATGGGCTAATGAGTCAAAATGGAGGCACGAGACAGAAAAAATGGGCTAATGAGTCAAAATGGAGGCACGAGACAGAACACATGGGCTAATGAGTCAAAATGGAGGTACGAGACAGTACACATGGGCTAATGAGTCAAAATGTAGGCACGAGACAGAACACATAGGCTAATGAGTCAAAATGGAGGCACGAGACAGAACACATGGGCTAATGAGTCAAAATGGAGGCACGAGACAGAACACATGGGCTAATGAGTCAAAATGGAGGCACGAGACAGAACACATGGGCTAATGAGTCAAAATGGAGGTACGAGACAGTACACATGGGCTAATGAGTCAAAACTGTAGGCACGAGACAGAACACATAGGCTAATGAGTCAAAATGGAGGCACGAGACAGAACACATGGGCTAATGAGTCAAAATGGAGGCACGAGACAGAACACATAGGCTAATGAGTCAAAATGGAGGCACGAGACAGAACACATGGGCTAATGAGTAAAAATGGAGGCACGAGACAGAACACATGGGCTAATGTGTCAAAATGGAGGCACGAGACAGTACACATGGGCTAATGAATCAAAATGGAGGCACGAGACAGTACACATGGGCTAATGAGTCAAAATGGAGGCACGAGACATAACACATGGGCTAATGAATCAAAATCAAGGTACGAGACAGTACACGTGGGCTAATTAGTCAAAATGTAGGCATGAGACAGAACACATATGCTAATGAGTCAAAATGTAGGCACGAGACAGTGCACAGGGGCTAATGAGTCAAAATGGAGTCAGAAGACAGAACACATGGGCTAATGAGTCAAAATGGAGGTACGAGACAGAACACATGGACTAATGATTCAAAATGGAGTCACGAGACAGAACACATGGGCTAATGAGTCAAAATGGAGGCACGAGACAGAACACATGGGCTAATGAGTCAAAATGGAGGCACGAGACAGAACACATGGGCTAATGAGTCAAAATGGAGGCACGAGACAGAACACATGGGCTAATGAGTCAAAATGGAGGCACGAGACAGAACACATGGGCTAATGAGTCAAAATGGAGGTACGAGACAGTACACATGGGCTAATGAGTCAAAATGTAGGCACGAGACAGAACACATAGGCTAATGAGTCAAAATGGAGGCACGAGACAGAACACATGGGCTAATGAGTCAAAATGGAGGCACGAGACAGAACACATGGGCTAATGAGTCAAAATGGAGGCACGAGACAGAAAAAATGGGCTAATGAGTCAAAATGGAGGCACGAGACAGAACACATGGGCTAATGAGTCAAAATGGAGGTACGAGACATTACACATGGGCTAATGAGTCAAAACTGTAGGCACGAGACAGAACACATAGGCTAATGAGTCAAAATGGAGGCACGAGACAGAACACATGGGCTAATGAGTCAAAATGGAGGCACGAGACAGAACACATGGGCTAATGAGTCAAAATGTAGGCACGAGACAGTACACAGGGGCTAATGAGTCAAAATGGAGTCAGAAGACAGAACACATGGGCTAATGAGTCAAAATGGAGGCACGAGACAGAACACATGGGCTAATGAGTCAAAATGGAGGCACGAGACAGAACACATGGGCTAATGAGTCAAAATGGAGGCACGAGACAGAACACATGGGCTAATGAGTCAAAATGTAGGCACGAGACAGAACACATGGGCTAATGAGTCAAAATGGAGGCACGAGACAGAACACATGGGCTAATGAGTCAAAATGGAGGCACGAGACAGAACACATGGGCTAATGAGTCAAAATGGAGGCACGAGACAGAACACATGGGCTAATGAGTCAAAATGGAGGTACGAGACATTACACATGGGCTAATGAGTCAAAACTGTAGGCACGAGACAGAACACATAGGCTAATGAGTCAAAATGGAGGCACGAGACAGAACACATGGGCTAATGAGTCAAAATGGAGGCACGAGACAGAACACATGGGCTAATGAGTCAAAATGGAGGCACGAGACAGAACACATGGGCTAATGAGTCAAAATGGAGGCACGAGACAGAACACATGGGCTAATGAGTCAAAATGGAGGTACGAGACATTACACATGGGCTAATGAGTCAAAACTGTAGGCACGAGACAGAACACATAGGCTAATGAGTCAAAATGGAGGCACGAGACAGAACACATGGGCTAATGAGTCAAAATGGAGGCACGAGACAGAACACATGGGCTAATGAGTCAAAATGGAGGCACGAGACAGAACACATGGGCTAATGAGTCAAAATGGAGGCACGAGACAGAACACATGGGCTAATGTGTCAAAATGGAGGCACGAGACAGTACACATGGGCTAATGAATCAAAATGGAGGCACGAGACAGTACACATGGGCTAATGAGTCAAAATGGAGGCACGAGACATAACACATGGGCTAATGAATCAAAATCAAGGTACGAGACAGTACACATGGGCTAATGAGTCAAAATGTAGGCACGAGACAGAACACATATGCTAATGAGTCAAAATGTAGGCACGAGACAGTACACATGGGCTAATGAGTCAAAATGGAGTCACAAGACAGAACACGTGGGCTAATGAGTCAAAATGGAGGTACGAGACAGAACACATGGGCTAATGATTCAAAATGGAGTCACGAGACAGAACACATGGGCTAATGAGTCAAAATGGAGGCACGAGACAGAACACATGGGCTAATGAGTCAAAATGGAGGCACGAGACAGAACACATGGGCTAATGAGTCAAAATGGAGGCACGAGACAGAACACATGGGCTAATGAGTCAAAATGGAGGCACGAGACAGAACACATGGGCTAATGAGTCAAAATGGAGGTACGAGACAGTACACATGGGCTAATGAGTCAAAATGTAGGCACGAGACAGAACACATAGGCTAATGAGTCAAAATGGAGGCACGAGACAGAACACATGGGCTAATGAGTCAAAATGGAGGCACGAGACAGAAAACATGGGCTAATGAGTCAAAATGGAGGCACGAGACAGAACACATGGGCTAATGAGTCAAAATGGAGGTACGAGACATTACACATGGGCTAATGAGTCAAAACTGTAGGCACGAGACAGAACACATAGGCTAATGAGTCAAAATGGAGGCACGAGACAGAACACATGGGCTAATGAGTCAAAATGGAGGCACGAGACAGAACACATGGGCTAATGAGTCAAAATGGAGGCACGAGACAGAACACATGGGCTAATGAGTCAAAATGGAGGCACGAGACAGAACACATGGGCTAATGATTCAAAATGGAGGCACGAGACAGTACACATGGGCTAATGAATCAAAATGGAGGCACGAGACAGTACACATGGGCTAATGAGTCAAAATGGAGGCACGAGACATAACACATGGGCTAATGAATCAAAATCAAGGTACGAGACAGTACACGTGGGCTAATTAGTCAAAATGTAGGCATGAGACAGAACACATATGCTAATGAGTCAAAATGTAGGCACGAGACAGTACACATGGGCTAATGAGTCAAAATGGAGTCACAAGACAGAACACATGGGCTAATGAGTCAAAATGGAGGTACGAGACAGAACACATGGACTAATGATTCAAAATGGAGTCACGAGACAGAACACATGGGCTAATGAGTCAAAATGGAGGCACGAGACAGAACACATGGGCTAATGAGTCAAAATGGAGGCACGAGACAGAACACATGGGCTAATGAGTCAAAATGGAGGCACGAGACAGAAAAAATGGGCTAATGAGTCAAAATGGAGGCACGAGACAGAACACATGGGCTAATGAGTCAAAATGGAGGTACGAGACAGTACACATGGGCTAATGAGTCAAAATGTAGGCACGAGACAGAACACATAGGCTAATGAGTCAAAATGGAGGCACGAGACAGAACACATGGGCTAATGAGTCAAAATGGAGGCACGAGACAGAACACATGGGCTAATGAGTCAAAATGGAGGCACGAGACAGAACACATGGGCTAATGAGTCAAAATGGAGGCACGAGACAGAACACATGGGCTAATGAGTCAAAATGTAGGCACGAGACAGTACACATGGGCTAATGAGTCAAAATGGAGGCACAAGACAGAACACATGGGCTAATGAGTCAAAATGGAGGCACGAGACAGAACACATGGGCTAATGAGTCAAAATGGAGGCACGAGACAGAACACATGGGCTAATGAGTCAAAATGGAGGCACGAGACAGAACACATGGGCTAATGAGTCAAAATGGAGGTACGAGACAGTACACATGTGCTAATGAGTCAAAATGGAGGTACGAGACAGTACACATGGGCTAATGAGTCAAAATGTAGGCACGAGACAGAACACATGGGCTAATGAGTCAAAATGGAGGCACGAGACAGAACACATGGGCTAATGAGTCAAAATGGAGGCACGAGACAGAACACATGGGCTAATGAGTCAAAATGGAGGCACGAGACAGAACACATGGGCTAATGAGTCAAAATGGAGGTACGAGACATTACACATGGGCTAATGAGTCAAAACTGTAGGCACGAGACAGAACACATAGGCTAATGAGTCAAAATGGAGGCACGAGACAGAACACATGGGCTAATGAGTCAAAATGGAGGCACGAGACATTACACATGGGCTAATGAGTCAAAATGTAGGCACGAGACAGAACACATAGGCTAATGAGTCAAAATGGAGGCACGAGACAGAACACATGGGCTAATGAGTCAAAATGGAGGCACGAGACAGAACACATGGGCTAATGAGTCAAAATGGAGGCACGAGACAGAACACATGGGCTAATGAGTAAAAATGGAGGCACGAGACAGAACACATGGGCTAATGTGTCAAAATGGAGGCACGAGACAGTACACATGGGCTAATGAATCAAAATGGAAACACGAGACAGTACACATGGGCTAATGAGTCAAAATGGAGGCACGAGACATAACACATGGGCTAATGAATCAAAATCAAGGTACGAGACAGTACACGTGGGCTAATTAGTCAAAATGTAGGCATGAGACAGAACACATATGCTAATGAGTCAAAATGGAGCCACGAGACAGAACACATAGGCTAATGTGTCAAAATGGAGGCACGAGACAGAACACATGGGCTAATGAGTCAAAATGTAGGCACGAGACAGTACACATGGGCTAATGAGTCAAAATGGAGTCACAAGACAGAACACATGGGCTAATGAGTCAAAATGGAGGTACGAGACAGAACACATGGACTAATGATTCAAAATGGAGTCACGAGACAGAACACATGGGCTAATGAGTCAAAATGGAGGCACGAGACAGAACACATGGGCTAATGAGTCAAAATGGAGGCACGAGACAGAACACATGGGCTAATGAGTCAAAATGGAGGCACGAGACAGAACACATGGGCTAATGAGTCAAAATGGAGGCACGAGACAGAACACATGGACTAATGAGTCAAAATGGAGGTACGAGACAGTACACATGGGCTAATGAGTCAAAATGTAGGCACGAGACAGAACACATAGGCTAATGAGTCAAAATGGAGGCACGAGACAGAACACATGGGCTAATGAGTCAAAATGGAGGCACGAGACAGAACACATGGGCTAATGAGTCAAAATGGAGGCACGAGACAGTACACATGTGCTAATGAGTCAAAATGGAGGCACGAGACAGAACACATGGGCTAATGAGTCAAAATGGAGGTACGAGACATTACACATGGGCTAATGAGTCAAAATGTAGGCACGAGACAGTACACATGGGCTAATGAGTCAAAATGGAGTCACAAGACAGAACACATGGGCTAATGAGTCAAAATGGAGGTACGAGACAGAACACATGGGCTAATGATTCAAAATGGAGTAACGAGACAGAACACATGGGCTAATGAGTCAAAATGGAGGCACGAGACAGAACACATGGGCTAATGAGTCAAAATGGAGGCACGAGACAGAACACATGGGCTAATGAGTCAAAATGGAGGCACGAGACAGAACACATGGGCTAATGAGTCAAAATGTAGGCACGAGACAGAACACATGGGCTAATGAGTCAAAATGGAGGCACGAAACAGAACACATGGGCTAATGAGTCAAAATGGAGGCACGAGACAGAACACATGGGCTAATGAGTCAAAATGGAGGCACGAGACAGAACAAATGGGCTAATGAGTCAAAATGGAGGCACGAGACAGAACACATGGGCTAATGAGTCAAAATGGAGGTACGAGACATTACACATGGGCTAATGAGTCAAAATGTAGGCACGAGACAGAACACATGGGCTAATGAGTCAAAATGTAGGCACGAGACAGTACACATGGGCTAATGAGTCAAAATGGAGTCAGAAGACAGAACACATGGGCTAATGAGTCAAAATGGAGGCACGAGACAGAACACATGGGCTAATGAGTCAAAATGGAGGCACGAGACAGAACACATGGGCTAATGAGTCAAAATGGAGGCACGAGACAGAACACATGGGCTAATGAGTCAAAATGGAGGCACGAGACAGAACACATAGGCTAATGAGTCAAAATGGAGGCACGAGACAGAACACATGGGCTAATGAGTCAAAATGGAGGTACGAGACAGTTCCCATGTGCTAATGAGTCAAAATGGAGGTACGAGACAGTACACATGGGCTAATGAGTCAAAATGTAGGCACGAGACAGAACACATGGGCTAATGAGTCAAAATGGAGGCACGAGACATAACACATGGGCTAATGAATCAAAATCAAGGTACGAGACAGTACACGTGGGCTAATTAGTCAAAATGTAGGCATGAGACAGAACACATATGCTAATGAGTCAAAATGGAGCCACGAGACAGAAGACATAGTCTAATGAGTCAAAATGGAGGCACGAGACAGAACACATGGGCTAATGAGTCAAAATGTAGGCACGAGACAGTACACAGGGGCTAATGAGTCAAAATGGAGTCAGAAGACAGAACACATGGGCTAATGAGTCAAAATGGAGGTACGAGACAGAACACATGGGCTAATGATTCAAAATGGAGTCACGAGACAGAACACATGGGCTAATGAGTCAAAATGGAGGCACGAGACAGAACACATGGGCTAATGAGTCAAAATGGAGGCACGAGACAGAACACATGGGCTAATGAGTCAAAATGGAGGCACGAGACAGAAAAAATGGGCTAATGAGTCAAAATGGAGGCACGAGACAGAACACATGGGCTAATGAGTCAAAATGGAGGTACGAGACAGTACACATGGGCTAATGAGTCAAAATGTAGGCACGAGACAGAACACATAGGCTAATGAGTCAAAATGGAGGCACGAGACAGAACACATGGGCTAATGAGTCAAAATGGAGGCACGAGACAGAACACATGGGCTAATGAGTCAAAATGGAGGTACGAGACAGTACACATGTGCTAATGAGTCAAAATGGAGGCACGAGACAGAACACATGGGCTAATGAGTCAAAATGGAGGTACGAGACATTACACATGGGCTAATGAGTCAAAATGTAGGCACGAGACAGTGCACAGGGGCTAATGAGTCAAAATGGAGTCAGAAGACAGAACACGTGCTAATGAGTCAAAATGGAGGTACGAGACAGAACACATGGACTAATGATTCAAAATGGAGTAACGTGACAGAACACATGGGCTAATGAGTCAAAATGGAGGCACGAGACAGAACACATGGGCTAATGAGTCAAAATGGAGGCACGAGACAGAACACATGGGCTAATGAGTCAAAATGGAGGCACGAGACAGAACACATGGGCTAATGAGTCAAAATGGAGGCACGAGACAGAACACATAGGCTAATGAGTCAAAATGGAGGCACGAGACAGAACACATGGGCTAATGAGTCAAAATGGAGGCACGAGACAGAACACATGGGCTAATGAGTCAAAATGGAGGCACGAGACAGAAAAAATGGGCTAATGAGTCAAAATGGAGGCACGAGACAGAACACATGGGCTAATGAGTCAAAATGGAGGTACGAGACATTACACATGGGCTAATGAGTCAAAATGGAGGCACGAGACAGAACACATGGGCTAATGAGTCAAAATGTAGGCACGAGACAGTACACAGGGGCTAATGAGTCAAAATGGAGTCAGAAGACAGAACACATGGGCTAATGAGTCAAAATGGAGGCACGAGACAGAACACATGGGCTAATGAGTCAAAATGGAGGCACGAGACAGAACACATGGGCTAATGAGTCAAAATGGAGGCACGAGACAGAACACATGGGCTAATGAGTCAAAATGGAGGCACGAGACAGAACACATAGGCTAATGAGTCAAAATGGAGGCACGAGACAGAACACATGGGCTAATGAGTCAAAATGGAGGCACGAGACAGTACACATGGGCTAATGAGTCAAAATGGAGGTACGAGACAGTACACATGGGCTAATGAGTCAAAATGTAGGCACGAGACAGAACACATGGGCTAATGAGTCAAAATGGAGGCACGAGACATAACACATGGGCTAATGAATCAAAATCAAGGTACGAGACAGTACACGTGGGCTAATTAGTCAAAATGTAGGCATGAGACAGAACACATATGCTAATGAGTCAAAATGGAGCCACGAGACAGAACACATAGTCTAATGAGTCAAAATGGAGGCACGAGACAGAACACATGGGCTAATGAGTCAAAATGTAGGCACGAGACAGTACACATGGGCTAATGAGTCAAAATGGAGTCACAAGACAGAACACATGGGCTAATGAGTCAAAATGGAGGTACGAGACAGAACACATGGGCTAATGATTCAAAATGGAGTCACGAGACAGAACACATGGGCTAATGAGTCAAAATGGAGGCACGAGACAGAACACATGGGCTAATGAGTCAAAATGGAGGCACGAGACAGAACACATGGGCTAATGAGTCAAAATGGAGGCACGAGACAGAACACATGGGCTAATGAGTCAAAATGGAGGCACGAGACAGAACACATGGGCTAATGAGTCAAAATGGAGGTACGAGACAGTACACATGGGCTAATGAGTCAAAATGGAGGCACGAGACAGAACACATAGGCTAATGAGTCAAAATGGAGGCACGAGACAGAACACATGGGCTAATGAGTCAAAATGGAGGCACGAGACAGAACACATGGGCTAATGAGTCAAAATGGAGGTACGAGACAGTACACATGGGCTAATGAGTCAAAATGGAGGCACGAGACAGAACACATGGGCTAATGAGTCAAAATGGAGGTACGAGACATTACACATGGGCTAATGAGTCAAAATGTAGGCACGAGACAGTGCACAGGGGCTAATGAGTCAAAATGGAGTCAGAAGACAGAACACGTGCTAATGAGTCAAAATGGAGGTACGAGACAGAACACATGGACTAATGAGTCAAAATGGAGTAACGAGACAGAACACATGGGCTAATGAGTCAAAATGGAGGCACGAGACAGAACACATGGGCTAATGAGTCAAAATGGAGGCACGAGACAGAACACATGGGCTAATGAGTCAAAATGGAGGCACGAGACAGAACACATGGGCTAATGAGTCAAAATGGAGGCACGAGACAGAACACATAGGCTAATGAGTCAAAATGGAGGCACGAGACAGAACACATGGGTTAATGAGTCAAAATGGAGGCACGAGACAGAACACATGGGCTAATGAGTCAAAATGGAGGCACGAGACAGAACACATGGGCTAATGAGTCAAAATGGAGGCACGAGACAGAACACATGGGCTAATGAGTCAAAATGGAGGTACGAGACATTACACATGGGCTAATGAGTCAAAACTGTAGGCACGAGACAGAACACATAGGCTAATGAGTCAAAATGGAGGCACGAGACAGAACACATGGGCTAATGAGTCAAAATGGAGGCACGAGACAGAACACATGGGCTAATGAGTCAAAATGTAGGCACGAGACAGTACACATGGGCTAACGAGTCAAAATGGAGGCACAAGACAGAACACATGGGCTAATGAGTCAAAATGGAGGCACGAGACAGAACACATGGGCTAATGAGTCAAAATGGAGGCACGAGACAGAACACATGGGCTAATGAGTCAAAATGGAGGCACGAGACAGAACACATGGGCTAATGAGTCAAAATGGAGGCACGAGACAGAACACATAGGCTAATGAGTCAAAATGTAGGCACGAGACAGAACACATGGGCTAATGAGTCAAAATGGAGGTACGAGACAGAACACATGTGCTAATGAGTCAAAATGGAGGTACGAGACAGTACACATGGGCTAATGAGTCAAAATGTAGGCACGAGACAGAACACATGGGCTAATGAGTCAAAATGGAGGCACGAGACAGAACACATGGGCTAATGAGTCAAAATGGAGGCACGAGACAGAACACATGGGCTAATGAGTCAAAATGGAGGTACGAGACATTACACATGGGCTAATGAGTCAAAACTGTAGGCACGAGACAGAACACATAGGCTAATGAGTCAAAATGGAGGCACGAGACAGAACACATGGGCTAATGAGTCAAAATGGAGGCACGAGACAGAACACATGGGCTAATGAGTCAAAATGTAGGCACGAGACAGTACACAGGGGCTAATGAGTCAAAATGGAGTCAGAAGACAGAACACATGGGCTAATGAGTCAAAATGGAGGCACGAGACAGAACACATGGGCTAATGAGTCAAAATGGAGGCACGAGACAGAACACATGGGCTAATGAGTCAAAATGGAGGCACGAGACAGAACACATGGGCTAATGAGTCAAAATGGAGGCACGAGACAGAACACATAGGCTAATGAGTCAAAATGGAGGCACGAGACAGAACACATGGGCTAATGAGTCAAAATGGAGGTACGAGACAGTTCCCATGTGCTAATGAGTCAAAATGGAGGTACGAGACAGTACACATGGGCTAATGAGTCAAAATGTAGGCACGAGACAGAACACATGGGTTAATGAGTCAAAATGGAGGCACGAGACAGAACACATGGGCTAATGAGTCAAAATGGAGGCACGAGACAGAAAAAATGGGCTAATGAGTCAAAATGGAGGCACGAGACAGAACACATGGGCTAATGAGTCAAAATGGAGGTACGAGACATTACACATGGGCTAATGAGTCAAAACTGTAGGTACGAGACAGAACACATAGGCTAATGAGTCAAAATGGAGGCACGAGACAGAACACATGGGTTTATGAGTCAAAATGGAGGCACGAGACATTACACATGGGCTAATGAGTCAAAACTGTAGGCACGAGACAGAACACATAGGCTAATGAGTCAAAATGGAGGCACGAGACAGAACACATGGGCTAATGAGTCAAAATGGAGGCACGAGACAGAACACATGGGCTAATGAGTCAAAATGGAGGCACGAGACAGAACACATGGGCTAATGAGTAAAAATGGAGGCACGAGACAGAACACATGGGCTAATGTGTCAAAATGGAGGCACGAGACAGTACACATGGGCTAATGAATCAAAATGGAGACACGAGACAGTACACATGGGCTAATGAGTCAAAATGGAGGCACGAGACATAACACATGGGCTAATGAATCAAAATCAAGGTACGAGACAGTACACGTGGGCTAATTAGTCAAAATGTAGGCATGAGACAGAACACATATGCTAATGAGTCAAAATGGAGGCACGAGACAGAACACATAGGCTAATGTGTCAAAATGGAGGCACGAGACAGAACACATGGGCTAATGAGTCAAAATGTAGACACGAGACAGTACACATGGGCTAATGAGTCAAAATGGAGTCACAAGACAGAACACATGGGCTAATGAGTCAAAATGGAGGTACGAGACAGAACACATGGACTAATGATTCAAAATGGAGTCACGAGACAGAACACATGGGCTAATGAGTCAAAATGGAGGCACGAGACAGAACACATGGGCTAATGAGTCAAAATGGAGGCACGAGACAGAAAACATGGGCTAATGAGTCAAAATGGAGGCACGAGACAGAACACATGGACTAATGAGTCAAAATGGAGGTACGAGACAGTACACATGGGCTAATGAGTCAAAATGTAGGCACGAGACAGAACACATAGGCTAATGAGTCAAAATGGAGGCACGAGACAGAACACATGGGCTAATGAGTCAAAATGGAGGCACGAGACAGAACACATGGGCTAATGAGTCAAAATGGAGGTACGAGACAGTACACATGGGCTAATGAGTCAAAATGGAGGCACGAGACAGAACACATGGGCTAATGAGTCAAAATGGAGGCACGAGACAGAACACATGGGCTAATGAGTCAAAATGGAGGTACGAGACAGTACACATGTGCTAATGAGTCAAAATGGAGGCACGAGACAGAACACATGGGCTAATGAGTCAAAATGGAGGTACGAGACATTACACATGGGCTAATGAGTCAAAACTGTAGGCACGAGACAGAACACATAGGCTAATGAGTCAAAATGGAGGCACGAGACAGAACACATGGGTTAATGAGTCAAAATGGAGGCACGAGACAGAACACATGTGCTAATGAGTCAAAATGGAGGCACGAGACAGAAAAAATGGGCTAATGAGTCAAAATGGAGGCACGAGACAGAACACATGGGCTAATGAGTCAAAACTGTAGGCACGAGACAGAACACATAGGCTAATGAGTCAAAATGGAGGCACGAGACAGAACACATGGGTTAATGAGTCAAAATGGAGGCACGAGACAGAAAACATGTGCTAATGAGTCAAAATGGAGGCACGAGACAGAACACATGGGCTAATGAGTAAAAATGGAGGCACGAGACAGAACACATGGCCTAATGTGTCAAAATGGAGGCACAAGACAGTACACATGGGCTAATGAGTCAAAATGGAGGCACGAGACAGAACACATGGGCTAATGAGTCAAAATGGAGGCACGAGACAGAACACATGGGCTAATGAGTCAAAATGGAGGCACGAGACAGAACACATGGGCTAATGAGTCAAAATGGAGGCACGAGACAGAACACATGGGCTAATGAGTCAAAATGGAGGTACGAGACATTACACATGGGCTAATGAGTCAAAACTGTAGGCACGAGACAGAACACATAGGCTAATGAGTCAAAATGGAGGCACGAGACAGAACACATGGGCTAATGAGTCAAAATGGAGGCACGAGACAGAAAACATGGGCTAATGAGTCAAAATGGAGGCACGAGACAGAACACATGGGCTAATGAGTAAAAATGGAGGCACGAGACAGAACACATGGGCTAATGTGTCAAAATGGAGGCACGAGACAGTACACATGGGCTAATGAATCAAAATGGAGACACGAGACAGTACACATGGGCTAATGAGTCAAAATGGAGGCACGAGACATAACACATGGGCTAATGAATCAAAATCAAGGTACGAGACAGTACACGTGGGCTAATTAGTCAAAATGTAGGCATGAGACAGAACACATATGCTAATGAGTCAAAATGGAGCCACGAGACAGAAGACATAGGCTAATGTGTCAAAATGGAGGCACGAGACAGAACACATGGGCTAATGAGTCAAAATGTAGGCACGAGACAGTGCACAGGGGCTAATGAGTCAAAATGGAGTCAGAAGACAGAACACGTGCTAATGAGTCAAAATGGAGGTACGAGACAGAACACATGGACTAATGATTCAAAATGGAGTCACGAGACAGAACACATGGGCTAATGAGTCAAAATGGAGGCACGAGACAGAACACATGGGTTAATGAGTCAAAATGGAGGCACGAGACAGAACACATGGGCTAATGAGTCAAAATGGAGGCACGAGACAGAAAAAATGGGCTAATGAGTCAAAATGGAGGCACGAGACAGAACACATGGGCTAATGAGTCAAAATGGAGGTACGAGACAGTACACATGGGCTAATGAGTCAAAATGTAGGCACGAGACAGAACACATAGGCTAATGACTCAAAATGGAGGCACGAGACAGAACACATGGGCTAATGAGTCAAAATGGAGGCACGAGACAGAACACATGGGCTAATGAGTCAAAATGTAGGCACGAGACAGAACACATGGGCTAATGAGTCAAAATGGAGTCACAAGACAGAACACATGGGCTAATGAGTCAAAATGGAGGCACGAGACAGAACACATGGGCTAATGAGTCAAAATGGAGGCACGAGACAGAACACATGGGCTAATGAGTCAAAATGGAGGCACGAGACAGAACACATGGGCTAATGAGTCAAAATGGAGGCACGAGACAGAACACATAGGCTAATGAGTCAAAATGGAGGCACGAGACAGAACACATGGGCTAATGAGTCAAAATGGAGGTACGAGACAGTACACATGGGCTAATGAGTCAAAATGTAGGCACGAGACAGAACACATGGGCTAATGAGTCAAAATGGAGGCACGAGACAGAACACATGGGCTAATGAGTCAAAATGGAGGCACGAGACAGAACAAATGGGCTAATGAGTCAAAATGGAGGCACGAGACAGAACACATGGGCTAATGAGTCAAAATGGAGGTACGAGACATTACACATGGGCTAATGAGTCAAAACTGTAGGCACGAGACAGAACACATGGGCTAATGAGTCAAAATGGAGGTACGAGACAGTTCCCATGTGCTAATGAGTCAAAATGGAGGTACGAGACATTACACATGGGCTAATGAGTCAAAACTGTAGGCACGAGACAGAACACATAGGCTAATGAGTCAAAATGGAGGCACGAGACAGAACACATGGGTTAATGAGTCAAAATGGAGGCACGAGACAGAACACATGTGCTAATGAGTCAAAATGGAGGCACGAGACAGAACACATGGGCTAATGAGTCAAAATGGAGGCACGAGACAGAACACATGGGCTAATGAGTCAAAACTGTAGGCACGAGACAGAACACATAGGCTAATGAGTCAAAATGGAGGCACGAGACAGAACACATGGGTTAATGAGTCAAAATGGAGGCACGAGACAGAAAACATGTGCTAATGAGTCAAAATGGAGGCACGAGACAGAACACATGGCCTAATGTGTCAAAATGGAGGCACAAGACAGTTCACATGTGCTAATGAGTCAAAATGGAGGCGCGAGACAGAACACATGGGCTAATGAGTCAAAATGGAGGCACGAGACAGAAAACATGGGCTAATGAGTCAAAATGGAGGCACGAGACAGAACACATGGGCTAATGTGTCAAAATGGAGTCACGAGACAGTACACATGGGCTAATGAGTCAAAATGGAGGCACGAGACAGTACACATGGGCTAATGAGTCAAAATGTAGGCACGAGACAGAACACATAGGCTAATGAGTCAAAATGTAGGCACGAGACAGAACACATGGGCTAAACACTTCCTGTTTCCGGTCACAACTTGCAGACTTGTTTACGCTGCTGTGCGTTTTTGTTGCCGATCTTACTTTGATACCTGACGGTTTTTTACTTTTTCATTACCGTATATTTTTACTTTTTCCCTCACTCAACTTTTTTCCTCACTCAACTTTTTTCATTCATCCCCGGAGGTTTTATCTGGACATGGTTCGTCAGGACTTCAAACAGCCGAAGCTAAGTAACATTAACATGATGCCTTCTAATTGCAGTCGTTGTACTTATAATATACAGGAGAACGATCGCCTTACGGCAAGGATAGCTGTGCTGCAAGCCCAGCTTCAGACGCGATCGTTAGGCAAGGGTAATTTCAGTGTAGGAAAGGATGAAACAGCGTCTGTGCCACCAGTAAGTACAGATAGTAACGTTAGTATAAACCCCCTCGCACGGTCCCCGCAGCCGGACATCTTTCTCATGGCTTCTGGAGGGAAACGCTGTAGGAATGCTCAACCGGTGTCGCTTATTCAGCCGACAGAAACTTTCAACCGGTTCTCCCCATTAAGCGAGTCGGAGTCGGAGGCCGAGACTTCTCTGGTCTCTACTCCTCCCGTTGTGGGGTCTGAGACGCCGACGGCTCCCACCATTAGCTCTGACAAATTGAAAACCCTAGTCATTGGCGACTCCATTACCCGCAGTATTAGACTTAAAACTAATCATCCAGCGATCATACACTGTTTACCAGGGGGCAGGGCTACCGACGTTAAGGCTAATCTAAAGACGGTGCTGGCTAAAGCTAAAACTGGCGAGTGTAGAGAGTATAGAGATATTGTTATCCACGTCGGCACCAACGATGTTAGGATGAAACAGTCAGAGGTCACCAAGCGCAACATAGCTTCAGCGTGTAAATCAGCTAGAAAGATGTGTCGGCATCGATTAATTGTCTCTGGCCCCCTCCCAGTTAGGGGGAGTGATGAGCTCTACAGCAGTCTCACAACTCAATCGCTGGTTGAAAACTGTTTTCTGCCCCTCCCAAAAGATAGAATTTGTAGATAATTGGCCCTCTTTCTGGGACTCACCCACAAACAGGACCAAGCCTGGCCTGTTGAGGAGTGACGGACTCCATCCTAGCTGGAGGGGTGCTCTCATCTTATCTACGAACATAGACAGGGCTCTAACTCCTCTAGCTCCACAATGAAATAGGGTGCAGGCCAGGCAGCAGGCTGTTAGCCAGCCTGCCAGCTTAGTGGAGTCTGCCACTAGCACAGTCAGTGTAGTCAGCTCAGCTTCCCCCATTGAGACCGTGTCTGTGCCTCGATCTAGGTTGGGCAAAATTAAAAATGGCGGTGTTCGCTTTAGCAATCTCACTAGTATAAAGACCTCCTCCATTCCTGCCATTATTGAAAGAGATTGTGATACCTCACATCTCAAAATTGGGTTACTTAATGTTAGATCCCTCACTTCCAAGGCAGTTATAGTCAATGAACTAATCACTGATAATAACCTTGATGTGATTGGCCTGACTGAAACATGGCTTAAGCCTGATGAATTTACTGTGTTAAATGAGGCCTCACCCCCAGGTTACATTAGTGACCATACCCCCGTGCATCCGGCAAAGGCGGAGGTGTTGCTAACATTTACGATAGCAAATTTCAATTTACAAAAAAAAACAACAATGACGTTTTCGTCTTTTGAGCTTCTAGTCATGAAATCTATGCAGCCTACTCACTCACTTTTTATAGCTACTGTTTATAGGCCTCCTGGGCCATATGCAGTGTTCCTCACTGAGTTCCCTGAATTCCTATCGGATCTTGTAGTCATAGCAGATAATATTCTAATTTTTGGTGACTTTAACATTCACATGGAAAAGTCCACAGACCCACTCCAAAAGGCTTTCGGAGCCATCATCGACTCAGTGGGTTTTGTCCAACATGTCTCTGGACCTACTCACTGCCACAGTCATACTCTGGACCTAGTTTTGTCCCATGGAATAAATGTTGTGGATCTAAATGTTTTTCCTCATAATCCTGGACTATCGGACCACCATTTTATTACGTTTGCAATTGCAACAAATAATCTGCTCAGACCCCAACCAAGGAGCATTAAAAGTCGTGCTATAAATTCTCAGACAACCCAAAGATTCCTTGATGCCCTTCCAGACTGCCTCTGCCTACCCAAGGACGTCAGAGGACAAAAATCAGTTAACCACCTAACCGAGGAACTCAATTTAACCTTGCGCAATACCCTAGATGCAGTTGCACCCCTAAAAACTAAAAACATCTGTCATAAGAAACTAGCTCCCTGGTATACAGAAAATACACGAGCTCTGAAGCAAGCTTCCAGAAAATTGGAACGGAAATGGCGCCACACCAAACTGGAAGTCTTCCGACTAGCTTGGAAAGACAGTACCGTGCAGTATCGAAGAGCCCTTACTGCTGCTCGATCATCCTATTTTTCCAACTTAATTGAGGAAAATAAGAACAATCCGAAATTTCTTTTTGATACTGTCGCAAAGCTAACTAAAAAGCAGCCTTCGCAAATGGAGGATGGCTTTCACTTCAGCAGTAATAAATTTATGAACTTCTTTGAGGAAAAGATCATGATCATTAGAAAGCAAATTACAGACTCCTCTTTAAATCTGGGTATTCCTCCAAAGCTCCATTGTCCTGAGTCTGCACAACTCTGCCAGGACCTAGGATCAAGGGAGATACTAAAGTGTTTTAGTACTATATCTCTTGACGCAATGATGAAAATAATCATGGCCTCCAAACCCTCAAGCTGCATACTGGACCCTATTCCAACTAAACTACTGAAAGAGCTGCTTCCTGTGCTTGGCCCTCCTATGTTGAACATAATAAACGGCTCTCTATCCACCGGATGTGTACCAAGCTCACTAAAAGTGGCAGTAATAAAGCCTCTCTTGAAAAAGCCGAATCTTGATCCAGAAATTATAAAAAACTATCGGCCTATATCGAATCTTCCATTCCTCTCCAAAATTTTAGAAAAAGCTGTTGCACAGCAACTGACTGCCTTCCTGAAGACAAACAATGTATACGAAACGCTTCAGTCTGGTTTTAGACCCCATCATAGCACTGAGACTGCACTTGTGAAGGTGGTAAATGACCTTTTAATGACGTCAGACCGAGGCTCTGCATCTGTCCTCGTGCTCCTAGATCTTAGTGCCGCTTTTGATACCATCGATCACCACATTCTTTTGGAGAGATTGGAAACCCAAATTGGTCTACATGGACAAGTTCTGGCCTGGTTTAGATCTTATCTGTCGGAAAGATATCAGTTTGTCTCTGTGAATGGTTTGTCCTCTGACAAATCAATTGTAAATTTCGGTGTTCCTCAAGGTTCCGTTTTAGGACCACTATTGTTTTCACTATATATTTTACCTCTTGGGGATGTCATTCGAAAACATAATGTTAAATTTCACTGCTATGCAGACGACACACAGCTGTACATTTCAATGAAACATGGTGAAGCCCCAAAATTGCCCTCGCTAGAAGCCTGTGTTTCAGACATAAAGAAGTGGATGGCTGCAAACTTTCTACTTTTAAACTCGGACAAAACAGAGATGCTTGTTCTAGGTCCCAAGAAACAAAGAGATCTTCTGTTGAATCTGACAATTAATCTGGATGGTTGTACAGTCGTCTCAAATAAAACTGTGAAGGACCTCGGCGTTACTCTGGACCCTGATCTCTCTTTTGAAGAACATATCAAGACTGTTTCAAGGACAGCTTTTTTCCATCTACGTAACATTGCAAAAATCTGAAATTTTCTGTCCAAAAATGACGCAGAAAAATTAATCCATGCTTTTGTTACTTCTAGGCTGGACTACTGCAATGCTCTACTTTCCGGCTACCCGGATAAAGCACTAAATAAACTTCAGTTAGTGCTAAATACGGCTGCTAGAATCCTGACTAGAACCAAAAAATTTGATCATATTACTCCAGTGTTAGCCTCCCTACACTGGCTTCCTGTTAAGGCAAGGGCTGATTTCAAGGTTTTACTGCTAACCTACAAAGCATTACATGGGCTTGCTCCTACCTATCTTTCCGATTTGGTCCTGCCGTACATACCTACACGTACGCTACGGTCACAAGACGCAGGCCTCCTAATTGTCCCTAGAATTTCTAAGCAAACGGCTGGAGGTAGGGCTTTCTCCTATAGAGCTCCATTTTTATGGAATGGTCTGCCTACCAATGTGAGAGACGCAGACTCAGTCTCAACCTTTAAGTCTTTACTGAAGACTTATCTCTTCAGTAGGTCCTATGATTAAGTATAGTCTGGCCCAGGAGTGTGAAGGTGAACGGAAAGGCTGGAGCAACGAACCGCCCTTGCTGTCTCTGCCTTGCCGGTTCCCCTCTTTCCACTGGGATTCTCTGCCTCTAACCCTTTTACAGAGGCTGAGTCACTGGCCTACTGGTGTTCTTCCATGCCGTCCATGGGAGGGGTGCGTCACTTGAGTGGGTTGAGTCACTGACGTGGTCTTCCTGTCTGGGTTGGCGCCCCCCCTTGGGTTGTGCCATGGCGGAGATCGTTGTGGGCTATACTCGGCCTTGTCTTAGGACGGTAAGTTGGTGGTTGGAGACATCCCTCTAGTGGTGTGGGGGCTGTGCTTTGGCAAAGTGGGTGGGGTTATATCCTGCCTGTTTGGCCCTGTCCGGGGTATCATCGGATGGGGCCACAGTGTCTTCTGATCCCTCCTGTCTCAGCCTCCAGTATTTATGCTGCAGTAGTTTATGTGTCGGGGGGCTAGGGTCAGTCTGTTACATCTGGAGTATTTCTCTTGTCTTATCCGGTGTCCTGTGTGTATTTAAATATGCTCTCTCTAATTCTCTCTTTCTCTCTTTCTGTCTTTCTCTCGGAGGACCTGAGCCCTAGGACCATGCCTCAGGACTACCTGGTATGATGACTCCTTGCTGTCCCCAGTCCACCTGGCCGTGCTGCTGCTCCAGTTTCAACTGTTCTGCCTGCGGCTATGGAACCCTGACCTGTTCACCGGACGTGCTTGTTGCACCCTCGACAACTACTATGATTATTATTATTTGACCATGCTGGTCATTTATGAACATTTTAACATTTTAACATTTTGACCATGTTCTGTTTTAATATCCACCCTGCACAGCCAGAAGAGGACTGGCCACCCCTCATAGCCTGGTTCCTCTCTAGGTTTCTTCCTAGGTTTTTGGCCTTTCTAGGGAGTTTTTCCTAGGGGAGTTTTTCCTAGCCACCGTGCTTCTTTCACATGCTTTGCTTGCTGTTTGGGGTTTTAGGCTGGGTTTCTGTACAGCACTTTGAGAATATCAGCTGATGTACGAAGGGCTATATAAAAATAAATTTGATTTGATTTGATTTGATTTAATGAGTCAAAATGTAGGCACGAGACAGTGCACAGGGGCTAATGAGTCAAAATGGAGTCAGAAGACAGAACACGTGCTAATGAGTCAAAATGGAGTCACGAGACAGAACACATGGGCTAATGAGTCAAAATGGAGGCACGAGACAGAACACATGGGTTAATGAGTCAAAATGGAGGCACGAGACAGAACACATGGGCTAATGAGTCAAAATGGAGGCACGAGACAGAAAAAATGGGCTAATGAGTCAAAATGGAGGCACGAGACAGAACACATGGGCTAATGAGTCAAAATGGAGGTACGAGACAGTACACATGGGCTAATGAGTCAAAATGTAGGCACGAGACAGAACACATAGGCTAATGAGTCAAAATGGAGGCACGAGACAGAACACATGGGTTAATGAGTCAAAATGGAGGCACGAGACAGAACACATGGGCTAATGAGTCAAAATGGAGGTACGAGACAGTTCCCATGTGCTAATGAGTCAAAATGGAGGTACGAGACATTACACATGGGCTAATGAGTCAAAACTGTAGGCACGAGACAGAACACATAGGCTAATGAGTCAAAATGGAGGAACGAGACAGAACACATGGGTTAATGAGTCAAAATGGAGGCACGAGACAGAACACATGGGCTAATGAGTCAAAATGGAGGCACGAGACAGAAAAAATGGGCTAATGAGTCAAAATGGAGTCACGAGACAGAACACATGGGCTAATGAGTCAAAACTGTAGGGACGAGACAGAACACATAGGCTAATGAGTCAAAATGGAGGCACGAGACAGAACACATGGGTTAATGAGTCAAAATGGAGGCACGAGACAGAAAACATGTGCTAATGAGTCAAAATGGAGGCACGAGACAGAACACATGGCTAATGTGTCAAAATGGAGGCACGAGACAGTACACATGGCCTAATGAGTCAAAATGGAGGCACAAGACAGTACACATGGGCTAATGAGTCAAAATGGAGGCACGAGACAGAACACATGGGCTAATGAGTCAAAATGGAGGCACGAGACAGAACACATGGGCTAATGAGTCAAAATGGAGGCACGAGACAGAACACATGGGCTAATGTGTCAAAATGGAGTCACGAGACAGTACACATGGGCTAATGAGTCAAAATGGAGGCACGAGACAGTACACATGGGCTAATGAGTCAAAATGTAGGCACGAGACAGAACACATAGGCTAATGAGTCAAAATGTAGGCACGAGACAGAACACATGGGCTAATGAGTCAAAATGGAGGCACGAGACAGAAAAAATGGGCTAATGAGTCAAAATGGAGGCACGAGACAGAACACATGGGCTAATGAGTCAAAATGGAGGCGCGAGACAGACCACATGGTGTAATGAGTCGAAATGGAGGCACGAGACAGAACACATGGGCTAATGAGTCAAAATGGAGACACGAGACAGAGTACATGGGCTAATGAGTCAAAATGGAGGCACGAGACAGAACACATGGGCTAATGAGTCAAAATGGAGGTACGAGACAGTACACATGGGCTAATGAGTCAAAATGGAGGCACGAGACAGAACACATGGGCTAATGAGTCAAAATGTAGGCACGAGACTGAACACATAGGCTAATGAGTCAAAATGGAGGCACGAGACAGAACACATGGGCTAATGAGTCAAAATGGAGGTACGAGACAGTTCCCATGTGCTAATGAGTCAAAATGGAGGCGCGAGACAGACCACATGGGCTAATGAGTCAAAATGGAGGCACGAGACAGAACACATGGGCTAATGAGTCAAAATGGAGGCACGAGACAGAGTACATGGGCTAATGAGTCAAAATGGAGGCACGAGACAGAACACATGGGCTAATGAGTCAAAATGGAGGCACGAGACAGAACACATGGGCTAATGAGTCAAAATGGAGGCACGAGACAGAACACATGGGCTAATGAGTCAAAATGGAGGCACGAGACAGAACACATGGGCTAATGAGTCAAAATGGAGGCACGAGACAGAACACATGGGCTAATGAGTCAAAATGTAGGCACGAGACAGAACACATGGGCTAATGAGTCAAAATGGAGGCACGAGACAGTACACATGGGCTAATGAGTCAAAATGGAGGCACGAGACAGAACACATGGGCTAATGAGTCAAAATGGAGGCACGAGACAGAACACATGGGCTAATGAGTCAAAATGGAGGCACGAGACAGAACACATGGGCTAATGAGTCAAAATGGAGGCACGAGACAGAACACATGGGCTAATGAGTCAAAATGGAGGCACGAGACAGAACACATGGGCTAATGAGTCAAAATGGAGGCACGAGACAGAACACATGGGCTAATGAGTCAAAATGGAGGCACGAGACAGTACACATGGGCTAATGAGTCAAAATGGAGGCACGAGACAGAACACATGGGCTAATGAGTCAAAATGGAGGCACGAGACAGAACACATGGGCTAATGAGTCAAAATGGAGGCACGAGACAGAACACATGGGCTAATGAGTCAAAATGGAGGCACGAGACAGAACACATGGGCTAATGAGTCAAAATGGAGGCACGAGACAGAACACATGGGCTAATGAGTCAAAATGGAGGCACGAGACAGTACACATGGGCTAATGAGTCAAAATGGAGGCACGAGACAGAACACATGGGCTAATGAGTCAAAATGGAGGCACGAGACAGAACACATGGGCTAATGAGTCAAAATGGAGGCACGAGACAGTACACATGGGCTAATGAGTCAAAATGGAGGCACGAGACAGAACACATGGGCTAATGAGTCAAAATGTAGGCACGAGACAGTACACATGGGCTAATGAGTCAAAATGGAGGCACGAGACAGAACACATGGGCTAATGAGTCAAAATGGAGGCACGAGACAGTACACATGGGCTAATGAGTCAAAATGGAGTCACGAGACAGAACACATGGGCTAATGAGTCAAAATGGAGGCACGAGACAGAACACATGGGCTAATGAGTCAAAATGGAGTCACGAGACAGAACACATGGGCTAATGAGTCAAAATGGAGGCACGAGACAGAACACATGGGCTAATGAGTCAAAATGGAGGCACGAGACAGAACACATGGGCTAATGAGTCAAAATGGAGGCACGAGACAGAACACATGGGCTAATGAGTCAAAATGGAGGCACGAGACAGAACACATGGGCTAATGAGTCAAAATGGAGGCACGAGACAGAACACATGGGCTAATGAGTCAAAATGGAGGCACGAGACAGAACACATGGGCTAATGAGTCAAAATGGAGGCACGAGACAGAACACATGGGCTAATGAGTCAAAATGGAGGCACGAGACAGAACACATGGGCTAATGAGTCAAAATGGAGGCACGAGACAGAACACATGGGCTAATGAGTCAAAATGGAGGCACGAGACATTACACATGGGCTAATGAGTCAAAATGGAGGCACGAGACAGAACACATGGGCTAATGAGTCAAAATGGAGGCACGAGACAGAACACATGGGCTAATGAGTCAAAATGGAGGCACGAGACAGAACACATGGGCTAATGAGTCAAAATGGAGGCACGAGACAGAACACATGGGCTAATGAGTCAAAATGGAGGCACGAGACAGAACACACGGGCTAATGAGTCAAAATGGAGGCACGAGACAGAACACATGGGCTAATGAGTCAAAATGGAGGCACGAGACAGAACACATGGGCTAATGAGTCAAAATGGAGGCACGAGACAGAACACATGGGCTAATGAGTCAAAATGGAGGCACGAGACAGAACACGTGGGCTAATGAGTCAAAATGTAGGCACGAGACAGAACACATGGGCTAATGAGTCAAAATGTAGGCACGAGACAGTACACATGGGCTAATGAGTCAAAATGGAGGCACGAGACAGAACACGTGGGCTAATGAGTCAAAATGGAGGCACGAGACAGAACACATGGGCTAATGATTCAAAATGGAGTCACGAGACAGACCACATGGGCTAATGAGTCAAAATGGAGGCACGAGACAGAACACATGGGCTAATGATTCAAAATGGAGGCACGAGACAGAACACATGGGCTAATGAGTCAAAATGGAGGCACGAGACAGAACACATGGGCTAATGAGTCAAAATGGAGGCACGAGACAGAACACATGGGCTAATGAGTCAAAATGTAGGCACGAGACAGTACACATGGGCTAATGAGTCAAAATGTAGGCACGAGACAGAACACATGGGCTAATGAGTCAAAATGGAGGCACGAGACAGAACACATGGGCTAATGAGTCAAAATGGAGGCACGAGACAGAACACATGGGCTAATGAGTCAAAATGGAGGCACGAGACAGAACACATGGGCTAATGAGTCAAAATGGAGGCACGAGACAGAACACATGGGCTAATGAGTCAAAATGGAG